>NC_050451.1:33180479-33374831 GCF_903995425.1 Onychomys torridus
CCAAAATCATGACTATGGGACAGCTGTCCACATTTCCCATCTGGTGGACCAACCCTGCAGTTGCCCAGGCCCAGACCCAGGGTTATGACTTGGCCTGCCCCAACATCCATCCCATCTATGATCCACTGGAGCATGTGAAGGGACCTGACCTGCAGACCCAAAGCTGCAGGAACTCCACAAGACAAGGGCCCCAGTGGGATGTCCAGGAAGAGTCCTAGTGGAGGCCCAGCATTGAACGTGTAGTGGAGACCAGGGGCCTTGAACCAGACCAATGACTCTTTGCAATGAACACTTGCAAGAAGAGGCGTATGGACCAAGGAGTACATGGTGTGACTTGTTGGGTCACACTGCAGCTTCCATGATGAGATTTTTAATCCCTTCCTTTAAAAAAAAAAAAAATTCTCATTTTATTTTCATCATTTTTTTCTCTTGAATTTTGTTTTATTTGGGGAGATGCAGGGGCAGAGGGTGGATGCAAAGGAATGGAGAATGAATGGGATCAAGATATATGATATGAAGAACATATAGAATAAATAAATATTATTAATAAGAAAGTGCAACAAGTACCAAAGGATTCACTTTTATTTTTAAAAAAAATCACTAATGTTTTAGCTTTTTATTTGTTCTTTGTGTCTTTCATATCATGCCTCTTGATCCCATTCATTTCTGTCTCTTCATAGCCGCCCTTGCAACTTCCATCCCACCCCTCCCTGCAAAAAAGTAAAATTTAAGAGAAAAATCTTGCCATGGAAGCTGTAGAGTGACACAGTGAGTCACACTGTATATCCTTTTGTCCATGTATCTTTACCTGCAATTGTTCATTGCAAAGAGTCATTGGTCTGGTTCGAGGCCTCTAGTTTCTGTTATACCATCCATACTGGGCCCTCACTGAGGCTCCTCTTGTATATCCTGTTGTTGTCCTGTGTTGTGGAGATCCTTCAGCTTTGGGTCTGCAGAATATGCTCCTTCATGCACTCCAGCAGATCATAGATGGAGTGGATAGTGGTGGGTCAACTCATAACCCTGGTTCTGGACCTGGGTGGTTGTAGGGTTGGTCAGCCCACCAGCTCTTCCTCGTTCTCACCACCATGGAGAGCTCTCCATCACTACCCTGATAAGTTCACCCTATGCAGCAATGAGCAAGGGGCATGGCCAGTTCTCCTGCATTCATTCCCTCATGGTCAGCTCACCCACACTTATACCATCAGGACCAGCTCTACATTGTTGCCCAGGTGAGGTACAGGGGCCACTTTTCCAAGTACTACAGCTGGTGATGGGCAGGGACAGCTCTCCTCAACTGCATCTCTCCCTCACCCACACCACCATATGGCACATGAGAGGCAGAGCCAGATCTCCCAAGCTCACATTCTTGGGCCGGTTTGCCCACACTTCCTGTCAAGAGGGTCAGCTCTACTGTGCTGCCCAGGCAAGGTGCAGGGCCTGCTTTCCCAAGTGCTGCAGCAGCTGGTAAGGAGGAAAGTCAGCTCCTTTGCCTGCTGCAGGTTGGAGGGGGGGGGGGTTGTTAATAAAAATTAAACGGTCTCTGGTGCGTGTGCATGAAGTTGCATAAGGAAGCCAGAAGAGGGCATAGATCCCCTGAAGCCAGAGTTTCAGGTAGCTGTGAGTTGTCAAGCCAGAGGGCTGAGAACTGAACTCACATTTAACCACTGAACCATCTTTCCAGGACCTGACTAGCCACTTCTCTTTTTAAAAACTAAATAGAGGATGTGGTGGTATATTTCCCTGAGAATGAAACAGAAAGATCAGGAGTTCAAAGCCAGCCTCAGCTATATAGTGATTCTAAGGCCAGCCTCCATTACTTAAGATATTGTCACAAAACAAAAATTTGAATAGATAATTGCCCCCATTTGGAAAACACCTAGAAATATAGAAGCCTGGCACCACTCCCCTCTATCCAGCCTCAGACTGGGCGAAAGGGACTCTGTTGAGAGATACGTGCTCATGACCATATTTTACAAGCACATCTCCTGACAGGAACTGACTTCCCCTTAATCACCTTTGACAGTGCTGTCCTCCATGGAGGAACCAAATCCCTGCTCTCTGGGCTCAGTCCTCCCCTTTACGAAGGTACTTCTTGGCTACAAAAGGAACCCCAAAGTCACCACCCAAGGTGGTTTTCTTTAACATATATCTTTGGACTTCCAATAACTTTTCAAACTTTTGTTATCCTGTATGTATGAGTATTTTGCCTGTGTGTGTGACTATGCACCATGTATGTGCCCGGTGCCCACAGAGGCCAGAAGGAATCATTTCATCTCTTAAAAACTAGTTATGGTTGGTTGGGAGCCACCATATAGGTAGTGGGGATTGAAGCTGGGTCTTCTAGAAGAGCAGCCAGTGCTCTTTACTGCAGAGCTATCTCTCCAGCCCATGGACTTCTGGTAACTTTTAATATAGCCCTGGGCTAATTTGTTTCCATTAATTGCCCCCCCCCACACACACACACTAATTTTTAATTGCTTCTAATCAGCCGTGGCTTTGCTGAGCCTGTTAGGAAAACCTTCGCTGGTCTGGGGTCCCCCATGTGGCCCAACTCTCCTAATCTGAGTGCAGAGGCTTCCAGTACTTACTCTGTACAGTCCAGGTCCTTCCCTGGTGTTTGCCCATAGGGGTCCTGTGATCCTAGACTTGTGTCACAGGACAAGTGTAGGTCAACCATCCATGTTAGTGTCCTTTCCAATGGGCCTGGTGAGGATCATGAAAGGCTGTCCTTAGGGAGCTTATCTATATATTGGGATACAAGAGGCATGATCACTCCTGAGATGATCGAGAAATAAAGTGGCAAATTGGTATGACAGAGTGCTTCCATTGCTCTGAGGAAGTGAAGCAGGCTCAGGTATGGTGTGGGCTGATGTCCCAGGAAGCGCCATTCTGAGTTTAAAATCGTCCTCTAAATGTGAAAGTCCCCTAGATGAAATCACGTGTTTGAGCATTTGGCCCCCAGCTGGGCTGTTGGGGAAAGTTGTAGAAGTATTGTGAGGAGGGGTTTAGCTGCAGGAAATGTTGGGGGGGGGTAAAGATTTTAAAATTTTTACTGAAATTGGCCTTGTGTGGGCTCCAGTGCTGCAAAGTCCAGAAGAGGTGTTGGATCCTCTGGAGCTGGAGTCAGGTGGCTGTAAGCCACCCAACGTGGTAAATGCTGTGAACGGAACTTCTCCATAAGAGTGATATGTGCTCTTAACTGCTAGACCTTCTCTCCAGCCCCCAACATTTATATTTATTATTTTGAGAAAGAGAGAGGGTGGTGTATGCACTAGCCATGGGTATGTGAGTGTTCATGGAGTCCAGAAAGGTTATGAGCCACCCAGTGTGAATCTGAGAACCAAAGGCCCTCTGCCAGTGCTCTCACCTGCTGGGCCGGCTCCTCGGCTCCCAAGGGTCTTAAGGGTTATAGCCCCATCTCTGCTTTTGGCTCCACTGAGATACAAGGAACCTCACAGGCAAGCCGCCACCACCGACTTCAGCGCTACTGCGCCCGCCCCTTCATCACAAAACCCCTCAGCTGTGAGCACAACCGGCCTCTCTTCCCTTAAGTTGCTTCTGTCACACACTTAGTTACAAGTGACGGGAGAGCTGATCCACAGAGGAAGTCGCCAAGGCCCAGAATTCTCTCTGCTGGTAGAATCCTAGCTATGCTCCCCACCTTGTGGGAACTGCAGCCTCCTTTTATTACCAGGTTCTGTCACACCCCATTCACCATCTCAGAATGGAAAGCAGAGATAATAGAACCAGCTTATCCACATAATTTTTTTAAGATCGATATATTGACCCCACTGTAATATAAAGGAGAAATCAGAGGAAAGCGAGGTCTAATGGGATAATATGTATTCTGAAACGTAAATGCTCAAAAATGATGAGGAAGTGGAGTGCCACACATCCATCTACGACCACTCCAGGGGACAGTTGTCGGTGACACAGGGCCTTCCACAGGGCTACATGCTGCAGACAGTGTGGACATCAGTGGTGTTTCTGACAGACCTAGGCAAGGTTCTGGGCCGGAGAGAGGGCAATGCTCCTACCCTCCCTCCACAACTCCCCCCACCACTGATCCAGGGGTTCCTTCTCTGGGCAATTCAGGATCTCTTTAGCAGCCATGCAAATATTCATTGTGCCGGTGTGTAAAATAGAGCTTGGTTCAGAGGCAGGTCACTGTAAACAGGTTTTTTCACTAGGCTCTTTGCCAAGCCTACACAGCCTCTGACCGTTCCACAAGCTGTCCACTACACGACTCTCTACTCCGTCACTAAAGCAAATGTGCCCCTGTAGGGTAAATGGAGAAGAACCCAGAGACATGGATGAAGACACACACACACACACACACACACACACACACACACACACACACACACACACGAAGCAGAGATGTCAAGTGATTGGTCATCTCTTGGCCATGGCCTTGAACAAAACAGGTAGAAAACAATCCCAGCCCAGGGCCGTACAGAGAATAACTACCACACAAAATCCTATCATCGTTCCCCAAGGTCTGGTCCCATGGACTGTTTCAACCAAAGGACCCATGATACAATACCCAACAGTCCAGTGCAGCTCCCATCCCAGCCTTATCTGCCTAGTAGATGCTGTCCTTAGACCGGGCTGTGGAGTGAAGATGGTCTCCTTGTTCCTATTCTGGGCTGATAGGCTTCTGTGAGAGTCTGGGTATGAGCAATAAATGACAGAGTAGGGAAGTGTGGGTGTGTGTCTGCATGCTGTAGGTGAGCATGTGTGTATATGCGCACACACACACACACACACACACACACACACACACACACACACTGCTGTTATAGCAGCTGCCACTGCTGGCTAGCCCGACACAGGCATTTAAAGATCTGATTGTAGCTTTCACACCAGAGTGGGGACTTGCCCAAGGCTAGGGGTAGGGAGCAGCTGCTAACCAGGATTGAAGAGGCTGACTCTGAGGTTTCACTTTGATTAATATCAGGTAGGGAAGCAGAAAGGGGGAGCCCTGACTCCCCTGCTGAAGCTGCTGCTGTCCCTCCCCACACCCTCACACAAGGCCTGATTCTAATGTCTTCTGATGGGACAAATTGGTGAGCGCAACTATTAGCTGGGTGACATCAAAAAGCATTAATCTCTGGTTCCCGAGCAAGACCAGCACCACATTAGTGCCATGCACCCAGTCATTATTAAGACTTTAGCCCAAGGGTGTAATAAATGTTTTATGGCATGCAAACCAAGGTAATGGAATGCAAATCCCATAATATAGCCATACATTTATTTTCTAATGGAGCAAATGATGATGTATTTTATCTGAGAGGAGCTGCCAATAGGGCCTGCTTGGGAAATGTGAAGTTTGAGACCCAAAGGATGGGTGGGTGGCCCTGTTCTGCTTATCTAGAGGCCTGGGGTGGGCAAGGGTGGGGGCCCATGGTCAAGCTTTCCCGGCACACAAACTGCTTCTAGATAATCCATCGTTCCTGTTCTCATACTCCTGACTGACTGCCTTTTGGGACATACATCGAACATTCTGAGGCTTAATTACATCCCCTTTGCAGAGTGCACCCCTCCCAAAAGCCCCCACCCCCAGCCAGAGCTGCATACCAATAAGCTACTCAACACATATTGGCTTTCCAAAAATATGGCCGCATTAAGGTGTGAGATGTTAATGGGATGGAGGGGCACAGGGCTATTTCTCCAGTGGAGTTAGGGCTTGGCATTGGTGCTGTTTTTATTAAGCAGCCAACATTGTTCACTTGCAGCCCTGAGGCTGGTGGAGAGACTGGACTGACTACCCCAGGCTGTGACTGCCCTGGAAAGGGTAACTGAATGCCCCAGGGCTTCCTGACTGTTCATTTTGGGATGATTTGAGTTATCCAGAAAATCTAAGCTCCCTGCAGTGGCCACAGGACCTCTCATTCCCCAGGGATGTCCTTCCTTTAATCTAGGCACATAGCCTCTAGCTAGGAGTGAGGCTAGCAACCCCTTGGAACTAACCTGGATGCTCAGAGACATGTTTTACAGGTAGGTGAATGGGGGCATAGAAGAGAGCAAACCCAAGCTACCCCTGTGTTCCAATTAGAGGAAAAGAAATTAGAAATTAGGGGCTGAAAAACTGTTCAGTCAGTAAAGTGTTTGCTTTGAAAGCATGAGGACCCAAGTTCGAACCCAAGAGCTCATGTACAAAGCTAGGCACAAAGGTATTTATCTGTAGTCTCAGCACTGGGGGTCGGGAGGAGGTGGAGACAGAGGGATGGCTGGGACTTGTTGGCCAGGCTTCTCAGAAAGCTTCGGGTTCAGTGAGAGACCCCGTCTCAAAATAATAACAGTAATAATAATAGTAATAGTAATAATAATGTGGAAAGTGATTGAGGAAGACACCTAACATCAATCTCTAGCTGCCACACACACCCCTTCCCTGCCCCCCCCAACACACACCTACGCACACACACACACACACACACACAAAGAAGTGAACAAGGTAAATGGCCTATAGTTTGCCCTAGTGGGTTATCCAATGGGTACAAGTTTCTTTGCAGAATTTGTAGAAAATGCATTTGCTGAGGAAGAGGAAGGAGATGAAAATGTCAGTAGAGGAATCTTGATGGAGAGGTTGCTGTGGGCTGGGTGCGGAAGACCCCTTTAAAACTAAAGACACAGGATTTGGTTCTTCCCTAAGAGAGCCTGTAGTGAGCACTCAGTTCACACTGTCATTTGTTTTAACATCCTGACCACAGTGGCTCTCAGTTCTGAGGGCTGGACTGGAGTTGGCTGACAGTAGCTCTGCTCTGACAGACCCGCTTTTCTGACAACAGTGACACACTTCCTCCAACAAGGCCACACCTCCTAACAGAGCCACTCCCTATGGGCCACGTTCATTCAAACCAACACATAGGGGTGACACACAAAGACCCAGCTCTGTTTGCCTGAGGTCAGAGCATACTCTCATTAGTACCAACGTCTCATGCCCTCCTGTCAACTAGATCTGGAGAGGCAGGCAGTGTATGGAGAGCTCTGGAGGCAGAGGGGCTCAGTTACAGTCCAGTCTCTAACGCCTAGGTAAGTACCACTCGGAGACATTTTCCTCAGTAGGAATCATTAAATACTTCCTGGTAGGACTACTGGAAGAGTGAATGCCAACAGTAAGGCTCTCAGCACAGGGCTTGGCATAAATTGTCAATGAACTAGTTACCATGTAGAGCATGCCGAGTAAGCAGTACCCCTCATGGCCTCTGCCTCAGCTCCTGCCTTCAGGTTTCTGTCCTGTTTGAGTTCCTGTCCCGACCGCCTTTGATGATGAACTGTGATGTGGAAGTGCAGACAGTGTAAAGTGGAACTTCCTTCCCTAGGCTGCTTTGACCACGGTGTTTCATCATAGCAAACCCTAACTAGGACAGGCCCTATAACATCTATCCTCGAGTCTCCCTGATTTGTGGGCATCCTGTGTAAGCCTTGCTAAGACTCTTTTTGCTCATCTTTGTTCCCCAACCTCCTGAAAAGGCTCATGTTTGAGCTGTACTCAGGAAGAAATTGCTGACGTTATAAAAGAATGAATGAGAACCTGTGCTGGGGCTGCCCCCCAAATTTTTATTAACTGTGAGGTTAAAAGCTATCAAGGGTCATGGGCACCTCAAAGGGGCACAGGGAGTGAGTCCATTAACACCTGCCTTTTTATTTCCAAATCGAACTGTTTTGGAACAGTTCGTGAGGTTTGGAGTGACGTAACCACTCGGCAGGGCTGGGCCGGGATTTACGAGGCAGGGGTTGTGGAGCGAGCGGGGTCTGAGCAGGCAGCTGGTGAGAGGCACTTACCCTAACTGCCCTCTCTTGGACAACTCCTGAAAATATTGCTCGTAAGACATGAAGGCAACTTGGCAGTCAAACCATCCCCCTTTGCCCAGGGTGGATCTGACTGAGTCACTTTTTCCTGGGCCAGTAGAGAAAGGTGCCGGGTTCAGGCGCCGCTTGGTGCTGAGAGAGGAAAGGAATATTAGAGCGTTGAGGGCCTGGACAGGTCATTGGCTCTGCCTTAGGTCCAGGGAACAGGGACATGGCCCATCGGAACTCGCTCGGGTGAATTTGCACTGCATGGGGTGTGGCTTTAGCCAGCATGGAGTCCATCTGTGTGTTATCTCCTATCTAACACAAGAGGGTCTAACCTCTACCAGAAGTTCCTGGAAATGTGGCTGCAGCAGCGGGGACTCACCAACTACTATAGGGCATGAGGGGAGGGGAGGAGAGAAGGAGGTAGGCAGCCTTCCCCTCCGGGCCTTCCCACCAGCACTTGGGTCTGAATGATGAATTTTCAACTGGGTCATTAAATGCTGATTAAAGTACCGGAGGAAAGAACAGGAAGGGGGAAAAAACAACATCAAATGCTGTTCATACATACACACCCCACTCCAGGCCCCCCCTTCCCTGTTCTTGAGCTTCCTCGAAGTTCGTTCCAAGCCCCCATTGGAAATGCTATAAAAGGCCAGGTTAATTAAGTCCTGTATATTACCAGCACAAACACTTCCAACTTTATTCTGGCGGCTCCATGAGTGAGAAGGACGGGGCCAGGCAAGGTCCAGGCAGCTCGGGGTAATAAAACAGAAGACTCAATTACCTTGTACATTTGCAGTTTTTATAAAAATCATTTAAAGCCCTTCCAATGAAAACCACAGCAGAGAAGGCTCGGGATCCTGCAACCCAGAGGGAGCCCCAGGACCTAGGGATTGGAGCATGGCCACAGACCTCAAAACCATCCTTGCCATCTCCCTTCTGTCCCGGGAAGGGAGCCTTTTAAGAAGAGGTCTCTGGGGGAAGGAGAATGAGGAAGAGAGGGAAAATTACTCTCCATCTAAGCGCTGAGCACCCATGGGAAAGCACCCACGGGGCCTGGAGCACCACACTAGTGCTTTCCACAGCTCACTCAGACAAGCATTGTCCCCATTTGCAGGTAACAAGACTGAGCAGACAAAATGAATCTTTAGCTCTTAAGCAAAGGCGATAAGTCCCCCAGGTCTGTGTGGTTCCTGTCTGATTCGGGCTCCTCGATTGAGGCTACCAGCCCATGTGCCCATCATGCCCCAGCAGGGAGAGCAGGCTCCAGAGAGCACGCACCTAGAACTCAAATCACCACTTCCTAGCTGGATGCCTTTAGGCAAATGGCTTGACCTCTCTGAACCTTGGAGAAGTTACTTCCTTCATCTGCTCACACAGCATCCTTAAGAGGCTTAAATAAGACAGTTGTGTAAAATGCTCAGTGTAGAGGACAGTCTGTTGTGGTGTGAATGAGCATGGCCCCCACATGCTCCTATGTTTGCATGCTTAGTCCTCGGTTGGTGGAACTGTTTGGGAAGGATTAGGAGGGCTGTGTTACTGGGGGTGGGCTTTTTGAGGTTGCAGAAGACTCATGCTATTCCCACTATGTTCTCTGCGTGTGGATTAAGATGTGAGCTCTCGGCCGTTTCTGCCTCTGCTCTGCCATCAGAGACTCTAACCCTCTGGGTCTATAAGCCCAATTACACACTTTCTTTTATAAATTGTCCTGGTCATGGGATTTTGTCACAGCAATTGAAATGTGACTAAGACACTGTTCAATGTGCATACTCCTTAGGAAATGGAAATACAAAGGGTTGGGATAATGGGTCAGTCAGTAAAGTGTTTCACATGCAATCATAAGACCCTGAGTTCAGATCTTGAAGCACAAAGAAAGGTAGGGTAGGTGGTACATGCCTGTAACCCCAACTCTAGAGAAGGGCCAGAGACAAGACCCCTGGGGCTAGCCAACCTGGCTGAATTGGTGAATTCCAGAATTAGTGAGAGACTTTTTCTCCAAAAAAATAAATAAAAAAAATAAATAATAATAATAATAATAATAATAATAATAATAATAATGTAGAGAAGCAATTAAGGAAGACACTTGAAGTTGACATCTGGTTTCCATGTGCATCCTCAAATGTGTGTACATGCACTCATAGCCATACTCATGTGCATACACACACACACACACACACACACACACACACACACACACACAATGAGAACAGAAAATCTCAATTCAACAGAATACCCCAGAGAAGCTTTGTAGCTCCCTTCCCTGTGAGAGGAGCATGAGATAACTGTCCCAGCACAGTGGCAGACGGGAAGCAGAGACAACTGTCCCAGCATGGCGGCTGGCAGGCAGGAAGCAGAGCACTTGAGCCAGAATCAGAAGTGAGTATCATCTTCCAGACCCATAGCACAGCTAGCTAGGACATGGCCCCTAAAGGTTCCACAGCCTCCCAAAACAGTCCCAGCAGCTGGAGACCAAGTACTCAAGCTCCTGAGCCTGGGGGTGGGGGGCTGCTCTTTCCAACTGCAGCAATGCTGGGACATCCCAGACACCTCTCAGGTTGCCTTGTTGAAAATCTCCCTCTGAGAAAGGATACTGAGGCACAACACTGTTTTCTAAAAACAGCCCTAGTAACATTTCCAGCCCCCCACCCCCACTTTCCTAGAACCTTGGCATTTGCCTGTCAAAAAGCAAGGTCTATGTATGCCTCCCCTGGACATCAGACAGCGTTTTATAGCTTTCTCACAAGTGAAGTGTATCTTGCCAAGTCACACAAGGCAATCCAGCCTTCTCCTGAGAAGCAGGCTGCCATATTGTAAGGAAGACAAAGCTACAGGGGAGACACATTCAGATATTCTAGTCCAAAGTTCCAGCCAATGGTCACGTGATACCAGCCATATAACTGAATAAGCCTCAGATGACACCAGCCCTGAGTAGCTAGCTATATCACATCCTGGGAGCCTTGGAGCTTCTGTCCACACAGAACCTAGGTAAAGCAGGCTGCAATGCCCATATCTGGACTCCTGACCCACAGAGCTCATAGGCACTGGGAACAGCAGAAGATACAAGTCTCTGCCAGGCTGTGTGTGAGCGTCAAGGTCCCTGAAGACTTAAGACAGGAGTGGAATCTTCAGCCAGCCCTGGGACCTGAGGCTCAAGGGGAGATGGGTTGGTGCCCATGTGGGCACAGAAGGGTTAAAAAGGAGGAGGCAAAATAGGCAAAAGAGGGTGCGTGGCAGTACTAGAACAAGCTGGCTGTGTGCGTGGATAATTAGTACAGAGCATCAGTAAACAATGCCTTTCCCTCATTAAGGACAAATCTGGGTGTATAATGTGCCTATTTTCTCTGTCATTAACTTATAAATAGCCACCACTTTATGCCATTTAACCAGCAGTTTCTGGAGTTGGGGGTTTAGCTCAGTGGTAGAGCGCTTGCCTAGCAAGCACAAGGCCCTGGGTTCGGTCCTCAGCTCTGGAAAAAATAAATAAATAAATAACCGGCAGTTTTGACTTGTCCCTCAGCTCAGAGTCAGGCATGTCTTCTCTCACACCCTCAGCCCATAGCTCCCTAGGAGTAGACTATGTAGGGTACTCCTCTGAACCTTCCAGAATAGGGTGTAGAAGGCTTCGAGAGGGCATGTGGGGCCAGGTCCTCAATGTCCCTCTGTCCCTCAGGCTGAGCAAAACACACACTACCACCACCATTGCCGCTGCCGCCGCCGCCGCCACCACCACCACCACCACCACCAGACTCCTCTCCACTACCTCTGAGGACACCTTCAACTCTCTTTTTCTAAACTACCTTCCCTGAGCCTTTGAGCTGCAGAGGACCCTGCCTCTTTCTATAAAGTCTTTAATAATGGGCATCCATCAAGATGTGCAGCAAAAAGCTGAGACCTGAGGTTTCCCATTGGCCTTCATGGAGCTCATAGTCTAGTAGAGAGACCAATGTACATAAAATATAAGCAAGTGAGGGTCACAACAAAGGAAATCCTCACTGAGCTAAGCAAAAGTCCTCGCTACAAGGTGGAAAGCATTCCAAGATGTGAGTGTGTCCAGAAACTTCTTTTGGAATTAATACTGAGTCTCCCTTCTCAGGCTAAACACTTCAGAGGACATTGGCCATGTATCTCCACAAGACTAAGTAACCCCCTAAGCTAAAATGGAAGACTCCCAGGTTTAGGTACTCTTGCTCCTATCAGACCATAAAGTCCCACTTCATCTCCCTGCCTGTTGCTAGGTAACACCCTAGGACCCTGGAAAAAGATGGAGTCTAGCCCCTGCAGCAGCCTCCTCTTCTCTCTTGGGATCCAAAACATTTACCAGCCCTCTTCCAAGACTTGGGAGGGACGGTGCTTGTGCCAAAGGAGAAAATGACACCATGTTTGCTCTCGGGCACACCTCCAGAGGACACTAATACACTCAGTGATAGTAAGACAGGGGACAGAGGACAGAGATCAATACTTACACCATGCTCACTTTGTGGTCCCAGGAGCACTGCACATTTCCTGTTGTGTGAGCCCTCCCAAGAGCTCACAGTCAAGAGGTGCATAATGGTTTCCCAAGTCCATAGATGAAGAGTGAGCAGCCCAGAAAGGCAAAGCAATTTACTCAAGGCCACACAGCCAGATGATGGGACTAGAAACCATCCATACCTAAAGCCAGGCTCTTTCGACCACAGTGCATCATCATCGTTAGTGATGTAAAGTGTCCATAAGGGCAGTGGTAAACAGAAAAACCGGGAGAATGGAGACACCAGTCCCTGTGGGAGATGCTGAGCCACAAATGCAGGAAAGATGTGGGAAGGCCAAAGACAGCCCGAGGCACTTCTCATGGTAAGGAATGGGGAGCCCCACTTCTGAACCTCTGTGTCTTTGTGAATGGGGACTCCTCAAGCCTGGTGAAGAACCATGCTCATAAAGTCAGTGGTTCCTAAAAATTACATCTCTAGGGCTGGAGAGATGGCTCAGAGTTTAAGAACACAGGCTGTTCTTCCAGAGGTCCCGAGTTCAATTCCCAGCACCCACATGGTGGCTCACAACCATCTGTAATGAGATCTGGCTCCCTCTTCTGGCCTGCAGGGATACATGCAAACAGAACACTGTATACATAATAAATAAATAATCTTAAAAAAATACATCTCTAGATATCACCTCAACTACAGACTGACTTCTAGAAGATGCTAGTATGTTCCTCGGTTGGGATGTTCTCATTGTCATGAACATTAGCTTGTCGGTAACTCTAGAGTTGGAAACAACCTCACTATTCACACATTAGAGAATGGATAAACGAAAGAAGTCTGGTTCTTATGAAGAATACTGTTGAGCAGCTGATGAGAATGGAGGAGATCGATACCAACTTGTTATGGCTAAATCCTCAGCACATATGCTGAGTGAAAAAAGTCAACTTGGAATCAGAGGTAGCTAGCATTGTATCATTTATGGGAAAGGAGATCCTGCTAAACACTGTACTTGAGCAGCTCCACTGTATATACAAGGCCTCTAAGACGCATATCACACTAACCACAGTGGCTACCTCTGGCCAGGGAAGAACATAACAGAGGGGACCATTGCTTTTGCAGGGTGAGCACCTGTCCAGGTCCCCCCAGGAGGCCCCTATCATCCCTCTTGCTGGTGTAACTAACGGGTCTGCCTTTCACTCTCAAGTCTCTTGCTGCCGTGATAAATTGAACTATGCCCTACTTACCTGTGGTGATTAAATTGTCGCAATAAGAATGTATTCATAGGGGCTGGAGCCACAGCTCAGTGGGTAAGAATGCTTGCTGCACAGATTGACCACCCAAGTTGGGATCCCAATGCCCATGTTAAAAACAAAGAGCCAGGCATGGCATGTGTGTACTTATAGCTCCAGTGATGTAGGGGGCCAGAGGACCGCTGGGACTTGACTGCCAGCCTACCTCCAGCTTCAATGAGAGAGTGACAGAGTAGGACACCTGATATCCTCTAGCCTCATGTATGCACAGTGCATACACACACACACACACACACACACACACACACACACACACACACACATCACACATCCATCACATTCTCATGCAATAAATAAATTTTTAAAGAATGTAATAATTCATCATTTGTGTCATTTCTACTAGTGCACAAGGTGGAAGGTAAAGCCCCCTCCCAGCCTCCAAGCTCCAGTCTCACTCCTCAGAGGTGTAAATGGGTACAATGGCCTTGCAACCTGCCTGAAACCACAAGCCCCTCTATAACCATGTAGCCTCTAAGCACAGAGAGAGAAAGAAACACAGCAAGGCTGTGGTAACACAGATACTGTTCCCAACTCTCTTTTCTCCCTTATTTTATCTCTGTCACAGTCATCAGGAGAACCTGGCTGGTGCAGCTCCTCAGGTCCTGCCAACAGGATGCTTGCTGATGCCATGATTTCACAGTGGGGCCCACAGATGCAGAGCTCTGAAGAGCGCTCTGGTCATTCTTATAACACCAGCCATGAGCTCAAGCTAATCCTGGTTCTTGGGAAAACAGTTCGTCCATTTAGTCAGTCAGCAAGTATGGGCTGTGGCTCTGGGTTTGGCCCCAACTAATCTAGGAATTCAGATGAGAACACACACAGGCATAGTCCTCTAGGGTCCATCTTCCCCTCTTCTCCCAGAGGGACCGGTGTAGCTGGCAGTTAGTCAGAGTGATCAGGAAACCCATGTTCAAGTCAGAGCTAAGCCTAGCTAGCCTCTCTCTGACTATGTAATCTTGGGAAAAAAGCTCAGCCACTCTCTGCCTTAGTTACCCTTGTCTATAAAATGGGCACAAGAAGCCCTATATCACACAACAGACTCTTACCAAGTTATAGCTAGTATTAATAATACAAATCAATTACAAATTAAAAATGATTGGTAACACAACTCCTGTGTTGTTTCTGTCAAGAATGCTTAAGACAAAACTACTCATGGAGCAACAACCAAACACAGAGACTTTCAGGGGTAAATTGAACATGGTGGTGGCGCACGCCTTTAATCCCGAACTCGGAGGCAGAGGCAGGTGGATTTCTGTGAGTTCAAGGCCACCCTAATCAAGATAGCCAGTTCCAGGCTAGCCAGGGCAGTACAGTGAGACCCTAACACAGACAAAACAAAACAAAAAACAGCCAGGGGGAGGGCTCAAGGCCCCACCCACAGCTAGGGAGCTATTGGCAGTTGATGGCTCCCGGGGAAAATCTGTTTTCTTCAGAGTGGTAGGTTACCTGTGCTCCAGTGTATATGTCCATACACCTGTGTGCACTCAGGCAGCCTAACTGGACTCAAGGAGTTAGTTTTAAAAATGATAAGAACAAGATCTAAAGTTGGGAAGGGGTGTGGTGGTGGCAGAGGAGTTGGAGGGAGGAATGGGGTGGTAGACATAATAAAAATATATTGTATACACTATAGAACTCTCAAAGAGCCGGGCGGTGGTGCACAAGCCTTTAATCCCAGCACTCTGGAGGTAGAGGCTGGGGGATCTCGGTGAATCTGAGGCCAGCCTGGTCTACAGAGTAACTTGGTTCCAGGACAGGCTCCAAAGCTACACAGAGAAACCCTGTCTCAAAAATAAAAAATAGAAAATAAACAACTCTCAAAGAATAAATAAAACATATTCTATGTTTAAAACAAACAAAAGTAGTGCTGGCCTTTGAGCTCAGCACTCAGGAGGCAGTGGCAAGAGGATCTCTGTGCATTTCAGACCAGCTTCATCTATAGTAAGTTTCAAAAACCAACAACATACAATAATCTGGAAAATCAGCCTGTGTCTTTTTAAAATGTCAATATCATGAAATAATAAAATGTTGGAAACAATTAGATTTAAACAGTGGAAAGAGATACACAACTAAAGGCAAGAAATGTCCTAATTCTGGATTATAGATTTTTTTCCCTTCTGACAGAGGGTCTCACTGTGTAGCCCTGGCTGATCTGGAACTATATAGACCATGCTGTCCTTGAACTCACAGAGCTCCACTTGCCTCTGCCTACTGAGTGCCAGGATTAAAGAAAGGCATGTGCCACCACACCTGGCTTTATTATACATTTTTTCCAACATAATATTTTTATTGATTATTTGGGAATAATCATCATGCACCCCAATCATACTCATGTCCCAGTCTTCCCAGGGATCTGCCTCCCCCATCCCTGTGACCTTCCCCAAAGACAAGAAGAAAAATAAAAGTCCAATTTGTGTTGCCCATACACTCACTGGAGCATGGTCAAACTCCCAGTGGCCAACCCCTTAAAGAAAACTGAGTCACTCACGCCAGAAGCCCTCAGCTGTGGAGAGCTACACTTCAACATCCTTATCCCAATTTTTAAGAGTTCTCTTCGATGGCTTTCTGTCTTGGCTGTTACTTTGGGGTGGGGGTGGGGGTGGGGGTTGTCACAGAAGCCTTCTATGTCCCTCTTGCTCAACTGAGTCTGCAGTCATGGCACCATTACAAAAGTAGCTTCCTGGGGGCTGGAGAGATGACTCAGAGGTTAAGAGCACCGACTGCTCTGCTCTTCCAGAGGTCCTGCCTGAGTTCAATTCCCAGCAACCACGTGGTGGTTCACAACCATCTGTAATGAGATCTGGCGCCCTCTTCTGTATACATAATAAATAAATACATCTTTAAAAAAAAAAAGTAGCTTCCTTGCCCTTTATAGTCACTGGATGTAGGAATTATGGACTTCCACATGGTTTCTGATGATAGCACTGACCACAGATATCCCTGTGGTCTCCAGCCTTGGCACATGCCACGGACCTCAGCATGGTGTCCTGTGGCAGTACAGACCACAGACATCAACACAGCCCTCTGCTGCAGCATTTGGCCACCAACACCATCATAGCCCTTAGCGGTAGCACAGGCCAAGAACATCAACATGACCTACAGGGCAACAGGGGTCATGGACACCAATATGGACCCCAGCAGCTGCATAGCACTTGGACATCAACATGGTTTCAGGTGGCAACACAGACCATGGACATCCTCATGGCCTTCAGTGGTAACATGGGGCTCAGATATCAATGTGGACCCAGCTGCAGCAGGACCATGGACCCAGATAAGGCCCTCAGTGGCAGCATGGACCACAAGCATCTACATGGCCTCAGGTGGCAGCAGGACCCAAGGACATATGTATTATAGATTTTTTTTTTTTTCGAGACAGAGTTTCTCTGTGTAACAGCCCTGGCTGTCCTGGAACTCGCTTTGTAAATCAGACTGGCCTCAAACTCACAGAGATCCACCTGCCTCTGCCTCCCAGGTTTTTAAAACATAGACATTACTGTCAGAAAGGTAGAAAGGCTACAGAGAGGAAGACGGGGTGGGTGAGCATGGTGGTACATGCCTGTGACATTGGCACTCAGAAGGTAGGAAGATTTCTGAGAAAGAAAAGAACAGAAAAAGGGCTCAATGGAAACAGTATTTGCTGCCAAGCCTGATGACCTAAGTTCAGTCCTCAGAATCCATGTGGTGGGAGGAGAGAACTGGCTCCCTCCACATTATCCTACAACCTCTACATGTACGCTGGGGCATGTACCTGTGTGCACACACATATACACATGAGAAAATATATATATATTATTTTTAATATTTATATAATAAATATTTTAAAAGAAGAGAGAGGTGTATGGGTGAATATGGAGCAAAGTTAACTGTATTCTAACATTAATAAGGAAGCCTAGAGAATTCCTATTCTATTCTTCCAACTTTATAGATTTAGGATTTTTAAAATAAAAATTAACTAAACAGCTGTCCCCTCTTATAACAGGACAGACCCTAACAGAGCCAGTTGGTTTTTGTTTGTTTGTTTGTTTGTTCGTATTTTCCCCCAGGGGTCAGTTTGCTAAGAGCTCTGTCCCATGATACCCCACCATCCTATGTTGACTCATGTCTGGCTTCAATCAGACCCTCAGGAAGTATGCCAAGTCTGGTGGCCAGTCAGCATCCTACTCGGCCACAGGCAGGAACTCTTCTTGCTATTTTCAGTCAAACAGACCCCTGACACTTGGACCACAGTTGCTGACCAGATGTCACGAGCCAATCATAAAATGACCCCAGTAAGGATCTATACCCAATCACTTCAAAGTACACTTACCCACAGCTGGAATTCCCCTAATCCTGCTTAAATGGAGACTTCGAACTTCTCTCAGGGTTGCCATTTGCCACTGTGTCAGATGGTTGACCCCTGCATGCTAGAATTTTTTATTATTAAATGCTCTTGCTGATTGCATATATGTGACTAGTTGTCTTTTATGGGACTTCTTGTGGACCCTAACATTAACAAAGGATAACTCTAAGTGATTTTTTGCTTTAATTGACACACAGGACAGTGGTAGATTTGAGAGGAAATAAAAGACAGATGGGAGTTCGTTGGAGGCCTCCAAGCTGCCAGGAAGGTCCCATTGCCTGAACAGAACATGTTCACTTAGGGATGGCATTTGAGCTGGACATGGATGATTTCTCCTCTTCTGTTTGTATGTTTGGTGTTGATGGATGAGTGGATGACTTCTTTAGGGCTATCATGGTAAAGCACCATCTACTGCATCCTACTGTTGTGCAGCAACTTCCTCCATCCAAATGTTCCATCCTGCATGGAAGCTCCTTAAGCAGGAAGGTAAACAACTCAAAATAGATTTAGGAAGTCCCTGAAACTGACCAAATTTTCCAGGCCTCTCCCTCCCAAGATGTAAACAAGCCAAGATTCAAAGACTCTGAGACCAGAGCAACTGCCAGGGAGAAGCAGAAGCCAGCCAAGCTTCCTGGAAGAGGTTTAGACCAAGCAAACCCCCTGGAAAAGACACTCCAACCTGTTGAGATGCCTACAGGCTATGCAGTGTGCTCCAGGTTCCCAGCTTTGTGAGCTGTCACCCATGTTGGGGTGGGCCTTGGTAATGCAGCTGTCTTTGAGTCATTTCAGCTCCTGCGAGTAACCCTTCACCCATATTCCCCGTGCTTGTGATCTGGTTGGCCTCACTGGATGGAGACATGAACATCACATCTCTATGATTTATGGATTAATTGCCAAAGTCGTCTCTCACCTCACTTAATAGTATGAAAGCAAAGGCTTTCTCCCTGCCTGGTCCTGTTTTACACAGAAGACAACTCTGAGGCAAGCAATAGGTTTGTGGAGGTTCTGCTTCTGGTTTTGTTCGTTGTTTGTTTGTTTGTTTATCCATTTCAGAGATAGGGAAATAAATGCCAGAGAGATCAATAAATTTTCCCTAGCAGAGCTAGCTACATAATTTCAAGGCTCAGTGTAAAATGAAAATGTGAAGGCCTTGTTCAAAATGTATTCAGATATTCAAGATGGACTGTTAGGGGAAATGAATGAGAATGGGCCAGAGAAAGGCAGGCAAGAGGGGGCAGTTGGGAGGGGAGGACTAGTCAGAATTCATGCGTGGATGTTTCACAGTGAAATCTGCTGACTCATGTTATTAATATAAATATAAACATAATATAACATGATTGCATTTTTTAAGACTTTAATATACTAAGCCTGGAGCCTGTTCTGGGAGAGAACCCTGAGAGACTGCACAAGGCTGCACAGCCATGAGCCAGGTCAGTGCCCAGCACACACAGTAAACAGACAAGCAAAGGAACTGGAACCCAGGAGCTTGACTTCAGTCATTTATCTTAGTCACCATGTCATGGTGCCCGTCTGCCTCTCAGTCTCTCCTAGAGAGATTCAGCAGTCAACCTGACACAGCCCAGAGTTAGCTGATGGAGTCTCCACTGGGGGATTGCCTCAATCAGATTGGCCTGCAGGTCTGTCTGTGGAGCACATTTCTTGATTGCAAATGGATGGAGGAGGAGCCAGCTCACTGTGAGCGATGCTGTCCCTGGACGGGTGGCCCTGGGCTGTATAGAAAGGTAGCTGAACTCAAGTCTGAAACAAGCCAGAAAGCAGCCTTCCTCCATGGCGTCTGTTTCAGTACCTGCCCTGACTTCCCTTTGTGAGGGACTGTAACTTGGGAGCTGAAATAAAGCTCCTCCTCCCCAGGTTGCTTTTGGCCAGGGTGTTTGTTCCTGCAGCAGAAAGAGAACTAGAGCACCCCACCTTCTCCAAACTGCCCAAGAGCCAGCAAAGCTGACACACCAAGATCAGGGCCCCAAAGGCCAGAGACAGGCAGAACTTTACCTGCTGACTCACACAAAGGGCCACTGTTGAAAACCAGCTCTGTGCACTGGACGCTGCCATAGCCACAGCTTTAAGGATCCCGCGCTGGCCTAGATGACCGAAGAGATACTGCACTGCTGCTCTTCCCAGAACCTCACTGCAAATCCACTGAGCCAGGAGTTTCTATGACACCAGCTACTGAGCTGCCGCCAGCATCCCTCAAAAATCTTCCAAGTGTGCTATTAACTTGGTTCACCTATTCCAATCCCCTAACCTCTTGATGGTGAGCTGGCCTCTCAGGTTCTTCATATCCTTTCCTGTCCAAGGGCCTTAGAAGGGATCAACTCGGGTTAACAGAAAATCTCCAGTGACCTTAACCTCCAAAGATGAACGTGAGCCCTGTCCTCCAGAGATGGTGCTTGGCCCTTATTATGTCCATTTCCATGACCCTCTCTTCACATCAAAACCTTCTTAGGACATTCCCTGTTGTAGGCTTGTTCTGCCTTCCTACGTGCTCTGTTTCACTGAGGTTAACCCCTGATGATGTGCCGATGTCACAGCCAGACAATTTCTTAATGACATAGATGGGTAAAAGTGTTGGGCAATGGTACTTCTCAAAATGAGGAGATGGGCCAGGCAGTGGTGACACACACCTTTAATCTCAGCACTTGGGAGGCAGAGGCAGGTGGATCTCTGTGAGTTCAAGGCCAGCCTGGGCTACCAAGTGAGTTCCAGGAAAGGCACAAAGCTACACAGAGAAACCCTGTCTTGAAAAAAAAAAATGAGGAGATGGGGGCTGGAGGGATGGCTGAGCAGGTGATGCTTTCTACTCTTATAGAGACCAGAGTTTGGTTCTCAACACCCATCTCAGGCAGCTCACAAACACCTGTGATTCCAGCTCCAGGAGATCCTCCACGGCCAGCTGTACTCATATGCACATACCCACACAGAGACACATATATACAGACACATACACACACACACACACACACACACACACACAGACACACATATATACACATACACACACACAGAGACACACATATATACACACACAGAGAGACACACACACACACACAGAGAGAGACATACACACACACACATATAAAGACACACACAGAGAGACACACATACACACACACACAGAGACACATATATACACATACACACACACAGAGAGAGACACACATATATACACACACAGAGAGACACATATACAACACACACACACACAGAAACACATATATACAGACACACACACACAGAGAGACACAAACACAGAGAGGGGGGAAGAGAGAGAGAGACAGAGAGAGAGAGAGAGAGAGAATTAAGAACAAAATTTTTAATGGTTAAGAAATTGAAGTGCTGCTTGGATTAAAGGACAGAGCTAGAGACATTCAAGTTACTGTTACTACCCTAACCTCAGTGGCTGATAAAGCCTGGAATTGCCTGGAATTCCCTCAGTTTTCTGAGAATCTATAATCAGGCTATGTTCCCTTCAGTTTCAGAAACATATTCCACTACAGATAACAAAATACCCAACTATCAGTGGCCCAAACAGATAGAGATGTATCCTTTTCACACGACAGAAATATAGAGCAGGATGGCTCCTGGCACTGTTCTATCAATGTCAAGGCTGACACCACTGCAATTCTCTTGCTTTTTTCGGCCTTCAGATCTTCATTCAAGGCAGAAAGAAAAGCCTGCAGGGACAGTGTTAGCAGCATCCAAAACCCTTTCCAGAAAAGGAAAAGACCTTCTAGAGGAGTGTTCTCAACCTTCCTAATATCATGACCCCTTTAACACATTCCTCATGTTGTGGTGACTCCTAAGCATAAAATTGTTTCATTGCTACTTCATAACTGTAATTTTGTTACTGTTATGAAACATAATGTAAATATCCATGCTTTTTCACAGTCCTAGTCAGCCCTATGAATGGGTCTTTTGACCCTCTCCCCTCCTCAAGGGGTCACAGCTCACAGGTTGAGAATTGCTATTCTAGAGCTTCCAAAAGATTCTAGCTTATGCCACATTATATTGAACTTGGTCATATGACCTTCTGTAGCTGCAAGAGAGTCTGGTAACATGAGTTCACTGGGGCTAGGCACATTTTCACCATGAACAAAATTGGAATGTTGAAGGAAGAAGAGAAAGGTGCTATACTTTTCCTCCTATGTTATCTCAGCAGATCCAGGGCCCTTCCCAAGCACATTGAAGACCCTGAAAGAAGAGCCTCTAGGACCTTGTGGCATTTCTAATGTCCCAGGAAAGAAGTGCCCACCCAAGGAGCCAGGATTTCCAAAGAGCTAGAAGGCACAGCCACCAGCTTTTGCTGTAGTGATTAATGATGTTCTGCAGAGCTGAGGAGAGGTGGCTAATTAACCAGAGACTGATTAAGGACAAGGCAGGCAAAATCCCAGACACAACAAATGTGAACTCTCCATCATCTTCACTCCTTCTCAGTCCTTCCACACCAGCAGAAGCCAGATTAAAGGCAACCTCACAATCTGCCTCCCTAGGGAGGCCACACAGATGCCCCCCACCACCACCATATGATGGCTCATACTACGAGGCTTAATGAGAGCATGATGGCTGGGGTGGGCATGAGGAAGTCTTTTGGTGGAACTTGACTTCCCTTTCAGCCTCTTCAAATCTCCGGGCTCTTGACCAGGCCCAGTTTGTGGCATGAGATTTCTAAAATAAAATAGCATCTTTCCAAAGGAATCAGCAACTAAGGACTGTAGGCACCTAGAAAGGTCTGAGCACAGCATAAACTCAAGGAGGGACCTTGGGGGGTGGAGATGTGGCCCCAAAGAGAGGAGCGTGTACCTGCCAAGTGCAGAGGAGAAAGACCAGAGAGCAGTGTTGAGGCAGTGAATAGAGACAGGGATGGCACCGGACCACAGGTAGATAGATGCAAAATAAGAGCGCAGTCAGGATGCAGCCTAGCTGTTTCCAATCTGTTCTTTGGTAAAATGGACACAATGTAGCATCCAAAGGTATGATGCCCATTGTATGGCCCCAGGTTAGTCTTGCCTCCTCCTCCTTCAGCTGGGACACTTATCTGTGCCTCCCAAGCCAGAAAGCACAGCCAGGTGCAGGCAAAGTCATCTCACAGTGGCCTAGGCTGAGGCTGGGTGTAAATAAGCCCTCTGTCACAGGTACCTTGTACAAGATAGGGCTGTGATAAGACCAGAGGGTTGGTTTCAGCCATGGCTATCAGGAGAAACTCAATGAATGTAATACCTCAGGTCTTCTTGGTTTCCTGCCAGGAGACATACAGTGGGGGCAAAGGTAGAGAGAGGTCTGTCCAGGAGAAGCTCTGGCTGCATGCCATCCTGTCTGCCACCTTGTCTGGTTCTCACTTTCCTCTCACTGGATTTCAGCCCAAAATTCTCTTTAAGAAAGGTTCCCCTGACCCTGCATATTAAGCCGTAGTCACTGTTTCCCTCTGACGAGAATGTCATGGTTTACATTCATGCATTTAGGTGACTGTGTGACGGTTGACCTTGACTGTCAACTTGACTAGATTTAAAATCACCCCAGAGACTTGCCTCTGTGCATGTCTGTGAAGATGTGTCCAAGGTTTAACTGAGGAGAGAAAACACCATGAATATAGGTGGCACCATTCTATAGACTGGCATGCAAGACTGAATTAAAGGTGGGTGGAGAAGCCAGCTGAACACCAACATTCATCTCTGTTCCTGATTCCTGACCATGGATACAATGTGACCAGCCACCCACACTCCCCTGCCTCAGCTATAGTTATCTCTTGCCACCAGCCTCACCAGCCAATGATGGTTCCATTGTGAGGAGCTTCATTCCTTAAGCTGCTTCTATTACACCAAAGTAACACAATCTACCTCTACCACTATACACTCAAGCCGTAAATACTGATGGAGCCCTGTTCTGTGCTAACTTCCAGGCATGCAATGAGATATGACCCTGATGTTTCAGAACTGCGATTGAAGCATCAATGCCATTGATTCCTAAGCACGCATCTACCCTAATGTCAAAAATGCAACTGTCCACAGCCCTAGCAAACTGCTGGGACAACTGGTAAACCAACACTATGCCAAGAAAAAGCCACAGCCCTCAGGCTACCCCGGGAAGGGACTTTATGTGTGCTTTCTCAGATTGTACATGCAGAAAGAGGTTATGGGGATGATGGATAAGTGGATGCTGTTGTGCACTTCCTGATTCCTCCTTCAGAATCAAGACACTCCTCCTCCTCCAGGGTGGACTACCCATTAACAGGTGACAGCTGAGTCCCTCACTAGCACATTTCCTCAGCCAAAAGTCACTGCCTTCCCCATCGTAGCCCCGTCTAACATACGGTCATTAAGGATGCCCAAGGCTTCTTCCCTCCCACCTCCATCTAGAACATCTGGGAGAACCACCCAAACTCCAGAGCTCTCTCCTGGAGTTTTTCAATGTCTCGCTCTGCCCTGTCCTGCTTCCCTCATGCCAATACAGGGGAAGTTCCTGAACACATTCCCCAGGAAGTCTTCTACATATAAACTGTGAGTCTTGGAGTTCGTGCCCTGGGAACAGGACAAAGCAGCCAGTAGGAGCTGAAAGCTTTCCAGGTGTGCTGCTCAACAGTCTGGAGGAGCAGACTCCTTTTTTTCTGAGCTGCATGGAGGTCCCTTTCATGCCTTAGCAGGAACCCAGCCCAGGCTGCCCAACTTGCACCTGAGAGGTGAACCAGGCATGGAAGCCAGTGCCAACAAGGCCTTGGCCGTGGCACGGAGGAAGGAACTGAGCCCTGTTGCCAAGTGATTTAGAAGGCTCTGGAGGAGGATATATCTGTGATAAGAAGCCCACCAGGCTGGAGTCTGATTCCAGCTGATTTAACAGGCACCTAGGGCCCCTATTTCAGCAAGACAACCAGGAAATGAGCTGAGGGAAATTATTAATCCATGCGCCTGGGGTTCCCCACACTCTGGAAGGGTCCACCCAGTGCGCCCTCCCCCACATGCTAACTCAAGCCCAGAGTGTGGGAACTTGTCTGGTGGGAGTGTGGAATAGGAGGAGGTGGGGACAAAAAGGAATGAAACTTATACAGACTTGGTAATTGAAATCATTAATAGCAGTGAAATAAGTTGTCCGTCCCACATGTAATTTGTAGGAATGTTTGGTTACTGAGATTAATTTCTGGTAATGAAATACTAATTAAACCATTTATTGAGTAATGTATTTGCTTGGTGGTGTTTTATGGGTGTTCGCTTATAAATATTTTAATTACTTTTTGCTAAGTAATTAGAATTTACTAAATAATTTCCAAGCTATTTATTAATTTCTAGCAATTCTCAGCCAACCAACAAGTAATTGTTTTACTTTATATCAGTAATGAAAGTCTTTCTTAAAAAAACATGGACTGAAGAGGATGACAGCAGTGAGGAGATCTCCTGTGGTTCGTTGCTTATGAAGTTGGCTATGTTAAAGCCAAGAGAAGAGTGACATGAAGACCACTGTGGGCTGGGAAGACGGCTCAGTCAGTAGAGCGCGTGCCATGCCAGCCCTGAGGACCTGAGCTGGATCCCCAGCACCCACATAAAAGCTGGGCATGGTGGTTTGTGCTTATAATCCAAGCACTGGGAAGATCGGAGGAGCTCTGGGGCTCACAGGCCAGCTGGCCTAGTCTAATGGGCAAACCTCAAGTCTCAGTGAGAGACATCAATAACAAGGTAGATGAATCCCAGGGTTGGCCTCTGGCCTCTCTGCATGTACACACACACATACACACACACACACACACACACATACACACACACACACACACACACACACAGGAACCTACACACGGAATCCACACACAGACACACAAAAAAGATCATTCCTAGCCCAACACCACTCAAATGCTGTTACCAGTGTTATTTGAACTTTACAGTCTTGTCTTATGGCTTCCTGCACTGGCCTTTCAAAATTGAGTTCATAGTCACTAATTTTGTATCATACTTTCTGTCTGACGAAAATGCCAAGGAGTTGGGAATGTAGCTCAGGGGTAAAGCATAAGCTTAGCATAGGAATTTCCCTGGGGGCAGGGGATAGAGACAAGAGGGACAGAGACAGACAGACAGAGTTTGAAAGTAGCACTTCACTTCTCTGCACCCATGTGTCAGACACCATGTAAAGAATACACATGCTTCCAGGATCTTCATAGCATGAGACTATAAGCCGTCTTTGTAAACTGTAAGACTGGATCTTGCCAGGTGGTGGTGGCACACGCCTTTAATCCCGGCACTTGGGAGGCAGAGCCAGGTGGATCTCTGTGAGTTCAAGGCCAGCCTGGGCTACAGAGTGAGATCCAGGACAGGGTCCAAAGCTACACAGAGGAACCCTGTCTCGAAAAACCAAAAAAAAAAAAAAAAAAAAAAAAGACTGGGTCTCCACATGGCATAGTCTCCTTCAGTAAAATAAAATGCCTAGAACAAAAAATTGAAGTAAGCATATCTATTTGTGTGTGTGTGTGTGTGTGTGTGTGTATGTGTGTGTGTGTGTGTGTGTGTGTGTGTGTGTATACATGTGCCCGTGGACGCCAGGAGACAACTTCAAGTGTCATCCTTAAGAACCTTTGAGACAGGGTCTCTCCGTATCCTGGAACTCTCCAACTAGGCTAAGGATCCTAATTAGACAGGGATCCTCTGCCCCCAGCACTGCCACACCAGCACTTTTACATGGGTTCTGGGGACTGAACTGAGATCCTCACACTGAGATGCTGTGGGATGTTCAAGTATGTCAAATGTGTTGCTCTGATTGGTTAAAATAAAACACTGATTGGCCAGTAGCCAGGCAGGAAGTATAGGTGGGACAAGCAGAGAAGAGGATTCTGGGAAGTGGAAGGCAAAGGCGGAGGCGGAGAGACACTGCCAGCTGCCATGACAAGGGAGATGTGAGGTACCGGTAAGCCATGAGCCACATGGCAACTTATAGACTAACAGAAATGGGTTAATTTAAGGTAGAAGAAGTAGATAACAAGAAGCCTGCCATGGTCATACAGTTTGTAAGCAATACAAGTCTCTGCATGTTTACCTGGTTGGGTCTAAGCGGCTGCAGGACTGGCAGGTGAGAGAGATTTGTCCTGACTGTGGGCCAGGCAGAACTGGAGAAAACTCCAGTTACACTGAGATATCCCTACTGCTCCATATCTATTTTTTCTTAAATATTTTATTTTTATTTGTGTATGTGTGCATGTATGTATGCGTGTATGTGCATATGCATGTGTGTGCATGTGTGTACACATGCATAAGAATGCCTACAGAGCATGCCTTTAATCCCAGCACTTGGGAGGCAGAGGCAGGCGGATCTCTGTGAGTTCGAGGCCAGCCTGGGCTACAGAGGGAGTTCCAGGAAAGGTGCCAAAGCTACACAGAGAAACCCTGTCTCAGAAAAAAAGAAAGAAAGAAAGAAAGAAAGAAAGAAAGAAAGAAAGAAAGAAAAGAAAAGAAAGAGAAAAGAAAGAAAAGGAAAGAAAGAATGCCTACAGAGCCAGAAGAGGGTGTCCGGTCCCCTGGAGCTGAAGTTGTGAGCCACCTGCCACAGGTGGAAGGAAACAAGGACACTAACCACTGAGCCATCTCAACCCATATCTGTTTTTCTCTATTAAAAAATAGGCTTGAGATTATGCTCTGAGGTCTGCTTTCCTCACTTAAAGTGACAACCATCTTTGCATAGTACCAAACATACAACAGTAGCAGCATCCTGCGCGGTAGATGAGCATCATGCTGTGAGGTCCCCTGTGTATTGCCCAATTTCTCACTGCTGGCTATTTGGGTTGTTTTTGGTCATTTGTTATAGTGAGCATAATTATAACAAACATCACTGTACCTAGATCTTTGTGTGCTTGTTCAATGATTTCCACGTACTTTCCTATAGGTGGGGTTGCTGGGCCGAAGTATATGAACATTTCGAAGACTTTTGAGACAGCCAAGATGCCTCTTTTTGTTGTTGTTGTTTTGTTTTTGTTTTTGTTTTTGTTTTTGTTTTTTGAGACAGAGTTTGTCTGTGTAGCTTTGCACCTTTCCTGGAACTCGCTCTGTAGACCAGGCAGGCCTGGAACTCAGAGAGATCCACCTGCCTCTGCCTCCCAAGTGCTGGGATTAAAGGTGTGTGCCACCACCGACCGATGTTCCTATGGCTGCCCCACAGTGGGGGTTAGAGCCCTGCTTCTGGGCACTGTGTGTGATGGTGATTATTTTAAATCCCTTGTCCCTTGTTTGCACTCCCTGTCTATGTCAGGAGGTGACCCAGAGAGGCCTACACAGCTTCGAAACCACCTACCGTATTAGCTTGGTTGACTTGCAGATATGGATCATAAAAGACCCACAAGCTGTATCTTTATAGCTCAAATATCATCAAAATGTTTAAAGCTATTCTTTATCACACCATCCCCTCTGCCCTACAGTGTTTCTACTTCCCCATCACCAGGGCTGGCATGAATGGCTTGACTCATTCATGGTTCCTACCCCATGCCACCCATAGGTACCTAGGCGCAAACAATTTGCTTAGCTCTTGACAAAAATAATATATAATATACAGGGCCTTAAACTTCTTCCACAAGTAATATATACTAAGCATCTTCCTAAATGGTCAAAGCTTAACCTGGGAGGCATTTTGAGATCTAATTGAGTTTCCTGTGTTGTATTTGGGGGTGGAGGAGAGGTGAACACAAACAGGGGTGCCAGAGACCAACTTCTGGTGTCTTCCTCAATTACTATCCACATTTTGTTTTGTTTTGTTTTGTTTTGTTTCGTTTTGTTTTGTTTGTTTGTTTTGATACAGGGTTTCTCTATGTAGCTTTGAAGCCTGTCCTAGAATTTGTTCTGTAGAGCAGTCTGGCCTTGATCTCACAGAGATCCGCCTGCCTCTGCCTCCCAAGTGTTGGGATTAAAAGCATGCCCCACTACCTCCCAGCTGCTATCCACATATTTTTAAAGATAGGCTCTCTCACTGAACCAAGCTTGAGCTAGACTGACCAACCAGCAAGACCCAGGAATCTTCCTGCCTCTGCCTCTTTGCTGGGATTACAGGTACGTACCATTGTGCCCAGATTTTATGTAGGTCTTGGGGATGGAGTTCAGGTCCTCATGCTTGTGTGGTAAGTGCATTGCTGTCCCTGACCCTTAATTACATTTTTTTGAGGTGACCCCATCCTCTCTCCAATGTTCTTCTGTCAACTATGGTCAAATGACTCAGTGTCTTTGACCAAAGACCCCCAACCTTAGACTCCTCCCTGTTAGTGGGTCTTTAACCATCCTGTTCAGCTTTATCCACAGGCAAGCAGGTGGCCAGCCACTGCGCAGCATCATTTTTATAATAACCTTGTGTCTTCAGTTTTGTGTCATTACAACAAAGTATTGCTGGGTTCTTTGCTTCTCTTGGCTCTCAGGTTTGTGGACTAAGAAGACCAAGCTCTAAGGGCCACAGGACCAGGGCTCCAAGCTATGTTGTCACACAGCAGATGGCACACACAGCAAGTGACACTCAACAAAAGAGGCCAAATCACCAGAGATAACCGACCTTTTCATGACAACTCGCTGTCATGGTGACTGATGCAGCTCCTAGACACCCAGCTCACTCCTAAGAGAACTAATCCAGTCTCTTGAGAAGAATGCAAATTCATTTCTGAGACTGAAGCTCCATGATCTAATCATCTCCTCCCAGGACCCACCACCTCCCAACATGAAACCTGGACATGAGTTTTGGTGGAAGCCAAGCACCTGTAAGCCACAGCAACATGAGAGTCCTCCTCCTCCAAACAGACCAAGAACCTCTCAAAGAGAGATAACATTCTCCCAGACTCTGAATAAAGAGAAACGGGCATGGGGTAAGAATGACATGATATTTGTGGGTTTTAGGCTCTGGAAAAGGGAGACCTGGTTCTGGTGCTGGCTCCTCTTATCAGCGTCTCTTTATCTGAATTCCACAGGTCCTACTTTCCCATCAGTTAACTCAGGAGACATGTATTATTTAAGTGACGATGTGTGGTCTGGAAGAAGAAACAGTAAAAGCGCCCTTGAAGTTGCCTTACACTCCAAAAAGAAGCTCAGCTGGTGCTCAATCCAGGTTTACTGTTGCCCTGCCCAGCAAATGCTCATGGTAGCATCTTCTACGATTTCTCTCAACTCTATTTCCTCTCTTCTCAGAAAGCACTGGACCTTAGAAACCTCTGCAGACCCTCCGACATCCCAGGAGAGGAATAAGAGATGCCCCCAAGCATTGCCCCCTACTCCCCAGAAAAGTCAAAGAAAACAAGGCCTGCTCGCCTTAGTAGACATCTCACCCTCTCTCCAACCTGGAACGGGATAAAGTGAATTTTAATCCTTACCGACGTCTTTTGTGCCCCTCCAGAGTGATAGGCCCACTGTTGAGACTTTACACACATTGTCACTTAAATAATACATGTCTCCTTAATTAACTGATGAGAAAGTGGGTCTTGTGGAGTTCAGATTAAAGAGCTGCTGAGTAAAAGGAGCCAGCATCAGAACCAGATCTCCCTTTTCCAGAGCCCCAAACCCACAACTATCACATTCAGCTGTATCCACAGGTAGGCAGAGAATTCATCATTGCAAGGGTAAGATGAGAAGACAGAGTCGGGAAAGAGGGAGGGAAGGGGAAAACTATTTGTCCCCACCCTGTAAGAAAGACTGTCACCTGCCATATATACTTGATTAAATACACAGATGATTACATTTAAAGATGTCAGTCTACCTACAAGCCATCTATTCTACTCCTGGGAAACACTGGAATATTTGATCTATGAATTCCCTTTCTAGAACAGGATTCTAGCATCTCCAGGATATGAGTAGATGATTTTCAGAAAGAAAACTAAATGCCGCGGGCCTTGGGTGCATGGGTACTAAAAGGCTAAGGGCAAATAGAGAGCCGTCTTTATCAGTTCATGGTATACAGGTATCCTGTGGACGAGCGTCTGGCTCAGGGTGGGTGTGTGGAGGATGAACTGTGAATTCCCTTCAAACCCTCTGGGATACATCTCTATCCAGAACATAACCTTATTTATCTGTTTATTGTTTATTTTCTTGTAACAGAGAAAGGAAGGGAGTAAAGATATTCTAGACAGGAATGGAGTGCACAGGCAGTGATGAATATGATTTGGGTGGGGGCCAGTTCCTGAGGGCAGCCCAGGTTTCACCAGCTCTAAGACTAGAAATGAGCTAATATGCAAAATCACACATGAGACACTCGAAAATAGAAATGTCTTTAAGAGAACAGAGCTCTTTACCTGCTGCAAAAGGAAGTGAAAGGGAGGGTCTGCCAGGGAAGTCTATAAGGAAGAAAAGACCATGTGTGGCCTGCAAAAATACATATACATAAATTTATCTATACACATGTAGATACATAAATCTCTTTTTTTCAAGACAGAGTTTCTCTGTGTAGCCTTGGCTGTCCTGGAACTCACTCTGTAGACCAGACTGGCCTCGAACTCAGAGATCCACCTGGCTTTGCCTCCCAAGTACTGGGATTAAAGGCCTGGGCCACCACCACCCAGCTGATAAGTAAATCTTAGAAGAAAAGAAACATACATACACTCAAAGTTATCAATTCAATTCTAAAGAAGAATGAAGTTATAACACCTTCAAGAAAGTGGATAGAACAGAACTTCATTGTGAAAACAAAGTAAGCCAGATTCACAGAAACAAATGCCATGTTTTCTTTCACATGCAGAATCCAGATTTAAATTCATATATAAATGGATATATGTACATACACATATAAATGTAGGACATGAAAATACAAAAGTTCTTTATCAGGGAAGGAAGCCATTTAATGGAAGAAGGAGACAAAAACAGTAATGAAACATGTTATATGAACATAAAAGAAGATTGTGTGTGTGTGTGTGTGTGTGTGTGTGTGTGTGTGTGTGTGTAGTTTGTTTCTTTGTTTTGCAGAGAGGGAGAGGAACAGGGGTCATTGGAGCAACAAGAAGCAAACAAAATCTTATATGCAAACCAAGAAGTAGGATTTATTGTTAAATGTTTTTAAAAATATATAATGAAGCTGGGCGGTAGTGGTGCATGCCTTTAATCCCAGCACTCAGGAGGCAGAGGCAGGAGAACTCTGTGAGTTCGAAGCCATCCTGGACTACAGAGTGAGATCCAGGACAGCCAGGGCTACACAGAGAAACCCTGTCTCAAAAAACCAAATTTTATATATATATATAATGGGGAGATGAATAAAAACAAATGGAATGCCTGAGGATATAGCTCAGAGCTAAAGTGCTCACCGGCATGTGCAAAGCCTTGTGTTCATCCCCCAACAGCACAGCCAGACAAACACATTGCCAGACAAACAAAAATCAGTTGAGGCATCTGTGACACCTGGCAGAAATGAAGAAAGAGGATTGGGAGGGGAGGGAGGAAAGAGAAGCGGAAGGGGGGGGAGAGAAAGGAGGGAGGGGAAGGGAGAGGAGGAAAGGGAAGAAACGTCTCCCTGTAGAAGAAGTGATACCAGATAGAACCTGTGTCGAAGAAGGAAAAAAGAATGAAAAAAATGTGCTTTTACAATGAATAGACTGTGTATGTAGAAAATTCCAGAAAATTTATCCCCCTAAAATCTCCTCAACTAGAAGATAAGTTAAATAAATCACAGAACCGAAAGTCAGTATAAAAACAAGGAATTTCATCCTACAGGTTAGCAAAGACCATTACAATCCACATTTTTAAAAGCATTATCATTTGCAATAGCACCAAAAAATGAGCTTTAGTCATAAATTCAGTTATGTGATCTAAGTGCATGAAGAGTTGTATGTTGGAAATCGCAAAATACTGATGAAGGATATCAAATAAAATAAATAAAATGCTAGACAGCGTTCTTCCCAAAGTCTCGCCGTGCATTTTCCCAATCATCAGTGATGAGCTGATTCTAAAATGCACGTGAGGGGCTCGGAGATGGGGCTCGGAGATGGCTCCATGAGTAAGATGTTTTCAGGCAAACATGAGGACCTGACATCAAATCCCCAGGACCCATGTAAAAGCCAGGCATAGCAGCACATGTATCTGCAAGCCCAGAGCTCCTACAGAGAGACAGAAGGTGCAGACAGGAGATGCCCCCGAAACTGGCAGGCCAGCTGCCCAAGTGTACTTAGTGTCTAAAAATAAAGAGACCCTGCCTTACACAAAATGGAAGGCAGGGTCTAACACCTGAGGTTGTCCTCTGAACTTCACACACCATGGCATACATGCACACGCACTGAAAAATGTGGCCACACACACACACACACACACACACACACACACACACACACAGAATTTCAAAGTAACAAAGAGTGAATGAGAAAGGTCTAGAATGAGCTGAATCATGTTGCAAGATAACAACACTGAAGGACTTCAGCTACTCAATTTCAAGACTGTTCTAAACCTACATTCTCTAGACTTCAATACTATTGAAGAGATAGACATGTAGGTCAATGCAGTCGAACAGAGTCGAGAGTCTGGAGTCAGTGGAAGTTTGACAGGTGTAAAGGGACTCTAATAGGGAAAAAAGCAACTGGTCCCAGAACAACTGAATGTTCATGTCTCCACCCCTCCCCATAAGAAAAATCTCAACTCACATCTCACGCTTTGTACAAAAATTAACTCAAGAGGTTGGGGATTTAGCTCAGTGGTAGAGCACTTGCCTATCAAGCACAAGGCCCTGGGTTCAATCCTCAGCTCTGGAAAAAAAAAATTAACTCAATAGCCCTATACACCTACGGCAATTGAAAAGGTACAAGTCCCCACAAATGCTTGTGTGTAAATGCCTGTAGCAGTATTGGTCCTAACTGCCCAAAGTGAAAACAACCTAACGATTGCTTATCTGCTCATGAAATGATGGAAAGGTAAAAAAAAAAAAAAAAAAAAAAGGCACATGTGTGTAGTAAAGAAGCTTCTACTTCAGAGACAAGAAGGAATCAGACACTGATCCACACCACATAACAAATAAACCTCGAGCATATAAATGAAGGACTAAGGAGACAGATCAGGGGTTAAGAGCACGCCTTTAATCCCAGCACTCAGGAGGCAGAGGCAGGCGAATCTGTGAGTTCGAGGCCAGCCTGGGCTACAGAGGGAGTTCCAGGAAAGGCGCAAAGCTACAGAGAGAAACCCTGTCTTGAAAAACCAAAAAAAAAAAAAAAAAAAAAAAAAAGCTCTTGTTGCTCTTGCAGAGGTCTCAGGCTTGGCTCTCGGCACCCACAGCAGGCAACACACAGCGCTTGCAATCCCGGTCCCAGGGAATCTGGTACCTTTGCCTAGCTTCCACAGGCACCTGTGTGCATGTGGTACCCATAAACTCTTGCAGGCACACACATATAAACATAAGCAAATACATACATCTTTTTTAAAAGTATTTATTATGTATACAGTGTTCTGTCTGCACGTATACCTGCAGACCAGAAGAGGGCACCAGATCTCATTACAGATGGTTGTGAGCCACCATGTGGTTGCTGGGAATTGAACTCAGGACCTTTGGAAGAGCAAGCAGTGCTCTTAACCTCTGAGCCATCTCTCTAGCCCTAAAGATTTATTTATTTATTATTATGTATACAGCATGTATGACTACAGGCCAGAAGAGGGCACTAGATCTCATTACAGATGGTTGTGAGCCACCATGCGGTTGCTGGGAATTGAATTCAGCACCTCTGGAAGAGCAGTTAGTGCTCTTAACCTCTGAGCCATCTCTCCAGCCCATAAATACATCTTTAAACATACGTGTACACACATTAAATGAAATACTCTATAAAGCTAAAACATCCATTAGTGATGACTCACCATTGACTCAGGTCCTCTGTAAGCACAGTGTGTGCTCTTAACTACTGAGCCATCTTGACAGTCCCCAAACCAATTTTATAAATGGTGGCAATTCTAAACATGCATATCATCAAAAAGGAGATATATGGATAGCTAATAAGTACATGAAAATATGCTCAGCATAATTAGTCACAAGGGACATGCAAATTGCAGCCACCATAAAATACTATGGCATACCTATTATAGGGACAGAAATTAAGAAGAATGAGTGGCAACACCAGGCATTGACAAGAGCAGTCTCACCAGAAGCCTCCACACTGCTGGCGGGAATGCACAATAGCAGAGCCTCTTTGGAAAGTCACCTGACAGTGTCGTAAACAATAACACACACGCACAATCTGAATGAGCAACACACTCCAAGGTATCTATCCATAACAAATGAAAATTTGTGCTTATAGTAGATGAATGTTTTATGAGAGATTTATTCATAATTACCCCAAACTGGAAGCAACCCAGATGTTTTTCACGAAAGAAATGAGTAAGCACCATTTAGTATAAGTCTACAACGGAACACAATTGAGCTGTGACAGTAACCTACTACATGTCAGACACAGGAACATGTGTCAATGTGAAGGGCATTCTGCTGTGTGAAAAGAGTCAGAGCTATAAGGCCACACAGAAAAACAGACTGGAGTTTCAGAGCTTAAAGATGGCAGAGTTGGTAATAATAGCCAGAACTTTAGAATGATACATTGCTGCAAATCAAGCGTGTTATGGTAAATACACAACTTCCCTAGCAAAAATCTATAGACTTATGCATAAAAACAGATAAAGTTGATGCTGTGTAAATTTTCAAAAATCAACCAAGATATAAGAAAAGCTGCCAGGCGGTGGTGGCGCACACCTTTAATTGCACACCTTTATTCCCAGCACATGGGCGGCAGAAGCAGGCAAATCTCTGTGAGTTGGAAGCCAGCCTGGTCTTCAGAGAGAGTTCCAGGACAGCCAGGACTGTTACACAGAGAAACTGTGTCTCAAAAACAAACAAACAAACAAACCATATCAAATATATGTGTGTTCCTGCTGTAAAAGAACTACTGAATTAAAACACACACACACACACACACACACACACACACACACACACACTATGGGATAATAGAAGGATGGGGTATACTCACAGAGACACTTGTTAGCAAGAAATGAAGGGAAGATGCAGAGCCTTTGGTGTTGGAGAAGACAGCGAGAGGCAAGTGTAACCCCAACGCTTCAGTAATAATACTACATGTGACTGAGAAAATGTCCCAACTAGAAGATAAAGTTTTTCATGCTGTATCAGATAACAACATACTGATATTGGCAGGTGTCAGGGACATGGCTTTAATCCCACACTTGGGAGGCAGAGGCAGGTGGATCTCCATGAGTTCGAGGCCACCTGAACTACATGGTAGGACCCTCTCACAAAACAAAATCAAAAGCTTTACCTCCTTTTGGAACAAAAAGTATCAATAAAGATAAAGTTGGTTTTTTTGTTTGTTTGTTTGTTTTTTGGTTTTTTCGAGACAGGGTTTGTCTGTGTAGCTTTGCGCCTTTCCTGGATCTCTCTTGGTAGCCCAGGCTGGCCTCAAACTCACAAAGATCCGCCTGCCTCTGCCTCCCAAGTGCTGGGATTAAAAGCGTGCACCACCACCGCCCAGCCAAAGTTTTTTTTTTTTTTTACATTAACAACTATTTAATTAATTTCTATTATCTCTGGTACATACAGTGATTTATGAGACATTGTGATTTTATGCTCTTTTAGTGTGTGTGCGCGCGCGCGCGTGCCATTTACCTGTCTGTGCACTGCAGTTTTATTTTTAACTTTTGAGAAAACTCCATGAAATGCTCCACAGTGGCAGAAGCAGCTTGCACTCCTAGCGACACTGTGTGAGGATTTGCTTTTGCTCCACCGTCTCAACAACTCATATCTTCTCACGCTCTTGATAGCATATGTGATATTTCTATACATCTCTCTGATAATAGTCACAACACTGTATGTGGTGCTTGGATGTCTGTATGGTAAAATATTGTCTCAGCCCATTTTAAAATCTTGTTATTTGTGTAGTGCTTTTTAACTGGTGCACATGAGTTTCTTGTATGTTTGGGGGATTAGACCCTTTGGGGACATGCAGTTTGTAAATGTCTTCTCCCATTCAGAACTGTCAACCACTTCCCTTGCTGATTCCAGGACCATCTGTTTTTGCCCTTGCCAGCTCTGTCTCCCCAACTGTGTGCAAGCAATATTGCAGACCCAGTGCTGTGGAAACTACCATAGTTCCTGAGAGGTTTGTAGATGGGGTCTTTTTTTGTTTTGTTTTGTTTTTTTACGACAGGGTTTCTCTGTGTAGCTTTGGAGCCTATCCTGGATCTTGCTCTGTAGACCAGGCTGACCTCGAACTCACAGAGATCCACCTGTCTCTGCCTCCTGAGTGCTGAGATTAGAGCCCGGCATAGATCGGAGTCTTACATTTTAATCTTTAGTTAATCTTACGTCAGATTCAGCATAAAATAAAGATACTGTCTTCCATAGCACAGTCTTCCCAACACATTGTTGTTATGGTTGCTCAAGGCAGAGTCTTCCTAGGTAGCACAGACAGACTGTATTCACTGACAGTTCGGCCCAGGCTGCTCTCCAGTGTATAATCTTCCTGGCATCACCTCCTGCGTGCCTGTACAGTGGGCATGTTCCATCATACCCGACTTCTCAGTGTCTTTATTGAAGACTATCTTCTCCCTATTGTGTATTATCAATTACTTTGTAAGTTAGTTAATCAAGTATGTGTAGTTTTCTTTTTTTCTTTCTGTTCTGGACCACTGAACTGTGCATCCATTTTTAATCCAGTACATTATGGAATTATGACATAATTTGAATTCAGATTTTTCATACTCAAGATTGCTTTAGCTATTTGGAGTCCCTTTTTATTTTAAGATTATTTTATTATTTCTATGAAAAATACTATTCCGTTTTGGTAGGAATTGATGGGATCTATTGTTTTGGGTAGTATGGAAACATCTGAAAATATGAATTCTTCTAATCTGTGAACATGGTGTAATTTCCCACTTATCTGTGTATTCTTCAATTTTTTAATCGTTTTATGTCTTATACCTCTTTTGTTTGCTCCTAAATATATTATTCTTTTTGGTCCTATTATGAGACTGTTTTCTTAATCTTTTTCAAGTAGCTCTATGCCCATATGTAGAAACAATTGATTTTTGTATGTTAATTTGTATCGTGCCACTTTATTAAGTGTGTTCATTAGTACTAATGGTTTCTTTGTGGGGACTTACAGGATATTGAATAGTTAGGTAGGCAGACAGATAATAGGTAGACAGATAGATGACAGAAGATATAGATATGCCGGGCGGTGGTGGCACGCCTTTAATCCCAGCACTGGGGAGGCAGAGCCAGGTGGATCTCTGTGAGTTCGAGGCCAGCCTGGGCTACAAAGTGAGTTCCAGGAAAGGCGCAAAGCTACACAGAGAAACCCTGTCTCGGGGAAAAAAAAAAAAAAAAACAAAGATTGTAGCTGGAGTTTTCCTGCCTGGCCCACAGTCAGGACAAATCTCTCTTACCCACCAGTCCCACAGTCGCTCAGACCCAACCAAGTAAGCACACAGAGACTTACATTGTTTACAAACAATATGGCCGTGGCAGACTTCTTTTTATCTGTTTCTTCTATCTTAAATTAACCCATCTCTATTAATCTATAAGTTGCCACGTGGCTCGTGGCTTACCAGTACCTTACATCTTCCTTGTCCTGGCGGTGGCTGGCAGCATCTCTCTACCCAGCCTTCCACTTCCCAGAATTCTCTTCTCTCTTGTCCTACCTATATTTCCTGCCTGGCCACTAGCCAAACAGCATTTTATTTATACAGAGCGATATCCACAGCAAAAGATATAGATATATACATACATACACACATATACATACATATATGCATATATTCATACATAGGCACATATATAGGTAATTACATATGTGTATATGTGCATGCATAGGTATATACATACATGTGTACATACATAAATTTGCATAGATATATACTATATGCATATATATCATACAGAGGTATATACATATATAGGTAGATACATACGTGCACACATACATGCATGTGTGCATATTGGTATATACATACATAGGCACACATACATGCATAGATGACCATGTCATCTTCGGAGACTATTTTACTTTCTTCCTTACTCAGACGTTGCTTGTTGCTGTCTTTTTCTCAGTTAAGTGCTCTATTGGCAGAAGTGTTGAGAATCGGATGTCCTTACCATAGTCATGATTTAAAGAAATTATTCCCAGCGTCTCCTGCTTGCATGTGCGTTGTGGGCTTGTTGAGTGTGGCTTCTACGAGGTGAAGATAAACACCTCCCATGCCTAGTTCAAATTTTTCATGGCTATGAAAGGATGTATCAACTTCCCCTGCACCCAGTGAGCTCAGATCTTACCCTTCCTTCTGCTGGTGTGTGGCCACACTTTTGACAATGACTGTGATTTATGTGTGCTGAAACACAGTTGCCTCCTGAGAATAAATCTCACCTGGTCATGGGGTGTGGTCCTTCTGCCATGATGTCGACTTTTATTTCCTCACACACCGTTGAGCAGGTTTGTATCGGTGTTTGTTGGGGACAGGTTCCGTACTTCCCTTCTCTCATCCTTGCGTTGTTTGGCTTTGCTGTCAGGGTGATACAGGTCTCAGGGACTTAGTGGAAGTGCTCCCTCCTCTTAGATTTTTTTTTTAAGATTTATTTATTTATTATGTATACAGTATGTATGTCCGAATGCCAGAAGAGGGCGCCAGATCTCATTACAGATGGTTGTGAGCCACCATGTGGTTGCTGGGAACTGAACTCAGTACCTCTGGAAGAGCAGCCAGTGCTCTTAACCTCTGAGCCATCTCTCCAGCCCTTAGTTTGTTTGTTTGTTTGTTTGTTTAAGAGAAAATATTGGTATTAATTTTTCTTTTATTGTCTAGTGATTCCCCAGTGAAGTCACTGCTGCTGAAGGAAGTCATTTCTTTGGTGGGAGTTTCTCTTATCACCTATTCAATTCTCTTCCTTGTTGGTAATAATTCCAGGCTTCCTCTCCTTCATGCTTCTCTACTGATAGGTTACATGTTTCAAAGAATTAACCCTTTCCTTCAGGCTCTCTGATTTGCTACTACATCACTGCTTGTAGGACTTTCACAGTTCTTCATTTTGCGTTGCTACATAGCCAGCCCAGGCTTTGTACACGCCAGGGCAAGCGCTCTACCCCTGGGCGGCATCCCCAGCCCCCGATTCTTTGTGCTTCTATGCTATCCATAGAAAGATCCACCCCCTTCATAACTGATTTATTTGGATCTCTTTTTTCCTTTTCAAAAGAATTATTTTTATTTTATTACGTTTGCCTGTATACATGCATGTATAGCATGTGTGTGCCTGGTGCAGGAGGAAACCAGAAGAGAGCATTGGATCCCTTAGAATGGAGGTTGCAGGTGGTTGTAAGCTGCCATGCAGGTTCTGAGAACCAAACCCTGATCTAACACCCATACAAAAAGCTGGGCATGGGGCTGGAGAGATGGCTCAGAGGTTAAGAGCACTGAATGCTCTTCCAGAGGTCCTGAGTTCAATTCCCAGCACCCACATGGTGGCTCACAACCATCTGTAATGAAATCTGGCGCCCTCTTCTGTGTACATAATAAATAAATAAATATTTAAAAAAAAAAAAAAAAACAGAGAGAGATGGCTCAGCGGTTAAGAGTACTGGTTGTTCTTCCAGAGGTCCTGAGTTCAATTCCCAGTAACCACATGGTGGCTCATAACCATCCATAATGAGATCTGGCGCCCTCTTCTGGCCTGCAAGCATGCATGTAGGTATACATAATAAATAAATAAATTTAAAAAAAAAAAAAAAGCTGGGCACAGAAGCAAGTGCCTGTAAGAGGCTGAGACAACAGCAGCCCTGGGGCTCCCTGCTCTGCTCCTCTAGCAGAATAGTAAGACCCAGCACTGTGGGATATTTGACCACACTGTGAACCCTGAGTTTGCATTTGCATCAATTAAATAAAATCAACCTTGGATCAGGAGGCTGAGTTAGCAACTAATTGACAGAAAGTAATCATAGAGAGTCAGAGGGTGTCTACAAGACGGTAGAGAGACATGCAGGAAATAGCGAGGAGGGGCTTTGAGTGGCATGGGTTTTTTCTGGCTTGGCAGAGCCGAAGGATGCTCTCTTTCAGAGATATGGGCAAAGAGAGAAGGTCAGCTAGTTGTTCCTCAACCTCTCTGAGCTAGCAGGTTCTCACCCCAGCCTCTGACTCCCAAGTCTTATTGATAAACAGAACAATAGAGATTTAATTAAAAGCTTGATTTGGCAGCAGCAACAGAGCTGGTACCTATGGGAATGGAATTCCCACCAGGCTGTGGCCTGAGTTGCTGAGCCACTGCCAGGGAAGCAGGCAATTACTGGCTAAAACAGCAATATATTAAAGTGCAGTCTCCAGGTTCAGTGAGAGACGCTACCTCAAAAGTAAAGTAGAGGGCTTGGGGATTTAGCTCAGTGGTAGAGCGCTTGCCTAGCAAGTATAAGGCCCTGGGTTCAGTCCTCAGCTCTGGGGAAAAAAAAAAAGTAAAATAGAGAAGCATTGAGAAAGATGCCCAGTGTCAGCCTCTAGTGCCCACATGCATGTTTACACACAAAATATTTGATTTCTTCCTTGTTAAATTGGCTTAGATATGTTTTCTGACCTAACATATTATCTTTCTTGGAAATTTTCCACCCACACACTTGAGAAGGATATGTATTCTCCTGCTGTTATAGGGAATGTTTTGTGTGTATCTGTTAGGTGTGGTGTAGTTCTAAACTTCAACTACACAACTGAGTTGCAAAAACTATGCACTGGGTCAAATTCATAGCTGTTCTTGGCAAGACAGCTGGAGTCACCTGAGTGTTAAGCCTTTGGCATACTTGTGAAGGACTTAGCCTCTGGGCATGCCTGTAAAGGACTATATTGATTAGGTTAATTGAGGTGGGAAGACAGAATGAAAGGAAAGTGAGCTGAACACAAGCATCAGCAGCATCCTGCTTCCTAATTGTAGATACCACATGACCAGCAGCTGCCTTAAGCAAGCTGCCCTGACCTCCCTGCCATGACACAATGCATCCTGGAACCTTTTTTCCCTTACATTGTTTGTTAGGGTATTTTATTGGAGCAACAGGAAAAGAAACTAAAATGCCCTCCATGAGCCTCTTTTCCCTTGCTGATTGCTTTTTGGCCATTGTCTTCAATTTCATACAGTTTGACTGTTGATGTGTGTAAGCTTCTTTAGGTTGAACCTTACCAGTGACCTTCATAATTTACACATCCGGACATCCCCACATTTGGGATGTTTTCAGCCACCTTGTGCTGTGGATATCTCTCTGTATAAATAAAATACTGATTGGCCAGTAGCCAGGCAGGAAATATAGGTGGGACAAGTAGAGAAGAGAATTCTGGAAAGTAGAAGGCTGAGGCAGAGAGACCTGCCAGCGGCCGCTAGGACAAGAAAGATGTAAGGTACCAGTAAGCCACAAGCCACGTGGCAAAGTATAGATTAATAGAAATGGGCTGAATATAAGTGTAAGAGCTAGACAATGGTAGGCCTGAGCTAATGGCCAAGCAGTTTAAATAATGTAAGTGTCTGTGTGTTTATTTTATAAGTGGGCTATCAGACTGGCAGGGCTTGGCAGGGGCTGGAGAGAAGGTCTCCAGCTACAAGCTTGCTTTGCTGTTGCCTGTCTGAGCACCCAGGATGCCCACAACCCAGGATCTTCTTCCTGCTTTCCAAATCTTAGTTTCCAGGGTGCACCACTGGGCCTGATACACCATCTTTCCTGCACTTTTATCTTTCATGATTCCCACACACAGAGGTGAGTTTTCCTGATGGCATTTCCTAAGTGCCACGGGTTTTCTAGATTCCTTTTCATTATTTTCTTTCCTCCTCTGGATATTTTTTAATGACCTATCTTTGAATTCACAGACAATCCTGCTCAATGAAGTTGACTGTTGTACTCTGGTAAATTATTCATTTTGTTCTTCACCTTGGAATTTCCATTTTACACACTCTATCTTTGTTGAACATTTTACTTGGTTTCTGTGTTGTTTTTCTGTTTTTCCTAGTTGTCTGTATGTGTCCTCTCAGAGCTCACTAAAAACTTCCTTAAAATTATGGAGTTATTTTTCGGGCTATTTGTAGATTTCTACACCTTTGGAAGAGTCGTGTTTCCATGATTCTTCATGTCTTTGAACTAGTAATCATCTCCTTCACTCCCCTGTAACTAGCTTCAAGAGAAAACACCCTTGTCCCACAGCCCAACTAGGCATTCTAGGGCTCATGGACTTTTGGGGTAGATATGCCCACTCCTCTCGTCTTGAGGGTAGGGAGAGTCTTAGGATTGTTGTCTTCTCTGTGTCCCACAAAACAAGATCAGGCTCTGGGATCATCCTGTTCATTTAACCAGGGCAGTCCCCTGAAGTGATCAACTGTTTTTGATTTCTTCCATTGTTATTTGAACCAGATATCTGCAGTAAGGTACTTCCCCATGCTTTTTACCAGGGTCAGCTCAAGGAACAAGCATAAGGGAGAGGAAGATGTGGATTGTCCAGAGCCCTCTAGGCCCACAGGCAAGCTCAAGTGGCTGACACTAGGCTTCCTGATGCATCCAGAAAGTGTTCTGGAAGTCCACAGTCTCTCCCTCTCTTGCTTGAACCATTCAAATGAGCTGATCACCTCAGTGTTTTGTTGGCAAAGAATTGGGCACAACACTAGGGATCCAGGCATTCACTCACAATGCTCTTACTTCCCCTCCAAGAAAAAACACAGGCTTGAGAGGCAAGAGGTCTCTCTTGGCAATAAACTGGGGTACCTTGGTGGCATAATTGACTTAAGCAAAACGGTCACCCAGTGTCTTCAATGAGTCCACCCTTTGATTTTTCCCAGCAGAAATGAAGGGTAGTAGTTGAGCTTGAACCTGGGGCCTCATGCATCCTAGGGAAATACTCTCCTACCGTGCTAGACACATCCCCAGCCCTCTTTGGACTTTCATACTTATCGACTGCCTCATTAAGTTGCCCAGGCTCGGGCTTGAACTCACTCTACAGCCCAGGCAATTCTCCAATTTGTGATCCTCCTGCCTTAGGTTCCTGTGTAGTTGGAATTGCATGCCTTTTCCACAAGGCCCAGGGCTTGTCTTTGATTTTTCTGTTTACTGATGTGCTGGAACTGCCAGACCCCCAGGCAGCCACACTGTCTGGGACAGGGGTCAACATCAACGCTTCCGTTGGGAATAACTATAGAAAGCCTCCTCCTGTCATCTTGTTGCATCCTTCTGTGACTTTGGTTTCTGATGAGAAGCATGCCTGCAGATCCCTTCTCCTCTATGTAAGATGCAGCTTTCTACCTTTCTGTGATCTTAAGTTTTCAGTAATTTGATTTTGATGTACTTAATTAGTGTGGGCTTCTCTAAGTTTGTCCTAGTTGAAACTCATCCAGCTTCTCATATATATACACACATACATACATATGGAAAGAAAATAAGAGTATGCGCATGGCCACGCATAAGAGTAGGGGAGGCTATAGGCTTTTTTTTCCCCAAGGCAGGGTTTCTCTGTGTAGTTTTGGCACCTGTCCTGGATGTTACTCTGTAGACCAGGCTGGCCTCGAACTCACAGATATTTGCCTGGCTCTGTCTCTCGAGTGCTGGGATTAAAGGCATGCACCACCACTGCCCAGCTACAAGCTCCTTCTTCTCCTTCTTCTTCTTCTTCTTCTTCTTCTTCTTCTTCTTCTTCTTCTTCTTCTTCTTCTTCTTCTTCTTCTCCTTCTTTTTTTTTTAAAGATTTATTTATTTATTATTGTGTATCTAGTGTTCCGCCTGCATGTATGCCTTAACACCAGAAGAGGGCATCAGATTTCATTGTAGATGGTTGTGAGCCACCATGGAGTTGCTAGGAATTAAACTCAGGACCTTTGAAAGAGCAGCCAGTGCTCTTAACCTCTGAGCCATCTCTCCAGCCCCCGACTACAGGCTTCTTACTTGTCAGTTTATGTCTCTCTTGTCTGTTTCAATTTAATAAAGAAAAGTCATGCCAAAATCCAGAAGTATCTCAAACTGAATTCTTCAAAAGGCAATCAGTCAATGTCAGTATCAGAAATGCTAAATGTATGTGACAAATTTGAAAGCCAGCGTGATAACAAAGAGGAAAAAAAAAGTTCAGTCAACAACTGCAAATGTTCTTGAAGCAAAGGGGCAAAAGTAGAAAGTTTTGGCTAACATTAGATGGTATAAGCTAGAACCAGTAAGAACATTGGAACCAAAAAAAACACACTAACCAAAATAAAAGACTGCATGGATCAAATCTTCATTGGACTGAAGGACAGAGAAAAGAATCAACATCTGGGGAACAGCACCATTGTGATCACCCAGTCCGAGCAGCAGACAGGAAAGGATCACCAAACACAGAGCTCTGGGACTTCACAAGAAGATAACAGCCACCGTTTGATTCCATTTCTGTGAAATACCCAGAGTCATCAGGCTCATGGACAAGAGGTAGAATTGTGATGGATGGGGGTGGGGGAGGAGAGGACCCAGAATTATTAGCGGCCACCTTTCCACTCTACGAGATGAACAGAGTTCTGAAGACAAATGGTGGTGGCCTAGGGGGTAGCATGTGAGTGTGAGCATGTGGGGTCATATAATAATACAAGTGTATTTACTATTCTTGAATTATGTACTTAAAAATGGTAAATTTTGTGTTACATTTCTTTTGCCAAAATGTATATGGTTTGTCACGCGAGAAATGTAAATCCTCTCATTTACTTTTGTATGGATGTGTGAGGACATGTGCATGGCACACATGTGGAGGTCAGAGGACAACATGAGGGATTCGGTTCTCTCCCTCTACCATGTGGGTTCAGGGGGTCAAACTCTGGTCACCAATGTGGCAGCAATGCCTTTACCTGCTGAGCCAGCTCACCAGGCCCTCAAATAGGAACTTTTGACAATTGACATGCATAAAATGCTGAAATCCAATAGTGTTTCATACAACAGAGACTCTGTGTGTGTGTGTGTGTGTGTGTGTGTGTGTGTTGGTTTACTAAATAAGTCCATTAATTAATGCTAAAAATAAGGGATGGATAGTTTTTGTTGTTTTGTGTGTGTGTGTGTGTGTGTGTGTGTGTGTGTGTGTGTGTATGTCTTGTGTTTGGTTACTTTATTTAAAAAGCCCTTTAATTAATATTACAAAATAGAGGAGGGATATTTTTTGTTTTATCTAAACAAAGATTCTGTGAAAAACTATACAGAAAACTGACACATTCAAGGACTGAAGAAGACTCCTCTTCAAAATGACAAAATCTATGACGTTGACCGTGACAGTGCAGACTAAACTTAGAATAGTATTTTTACATAGTTAAGGTGAGTTAAGGTGATAAATAATAAACCATAACTTCAACTATTTTAAGGTCAAGTATATTTCAACACCAGTATCTTTCTAAAGCCAATGTTATTTTACCTCCTTCAAGATTCTAGAACATACTTCTACATAGTTTCTCCTGTAGAAAATTAAGTTTTTCATTGATATTCTGTGAGTTCTAGTTTTGGATTGTTTAAAGTACAGTGAGAATTTTAAAAATAATTTTCAGCTGGGTGTTAGTGGTGCATGCCTTTAATCCCAGCACTCGGGAGGTAGAGCCAGGCAGATCTTTGTGAGTTCAAGGCCAGCCTGGGCTACAGAGTGAGATCCAGGAAAGGCACAAAGCTACACAGAGAAACCCTGTCTTGAAAAAACAAAAAAGAAAAAATAATAGTAATAATAATAATAATAACAATTTTCAAGCAGAAAGCTTGCTATAGAAATTATTTGGGTTGTGATTTTTTTTCCCCTCTAATCTCCTACTTTCCATACATGCTCCCAATTTATTATGGTAGTTTTGGTGCATCTCTTCACTAATATCTCCTAAACATTCAAGTTTGTTAGTAGAGAAGACGCTTGTTTCTTCTTGGGGTTGTATTTTTTGTTTGTATCATGTTTAAATAAATTATGTTTTTAAAATTATAGGTACAAGTGGCATAAACATGTCTGAGAGCATCAACTATTGGGATAGTGATAGTGACGCGTGTTTATTGAGCTGGTGACATCATTCTGTATTGTATAGAAAGAATGTAGAAGGGGTGGCCAGGTGACCTTTGCTGTGATGACCCAAAGGCCCTTGGTAGAACAAAGGAAACAACTCCCAAAAGTTGCCCTCTGACTTTGGTACACATGCAAACACACACGGACACACACAAACACACACACTAAACAAATGTAAATATGTTGTGCAATGGTGACACACACCTTTAATCCCAGCACTTGGGAGCAGAGGCAGGGGGATCTCTGTGAGTTCGAGGCCAGCCTGGTCTACAGAGTGAGTTCCAGGACAGCCAGAGCTACACAGAGAAACCCTGTCTCAACAAACCAAAAGAAAACAACAACAACAAAAACCCACAAATGTAAATAAAAGAAAGTAAAAAAACAAAAGATTTTTAAATGAAGGTCAATTGCCAGAGCTTCTGATGTACATTTGGAAACCATATTTTCTCTAATAACCAATTTTACTAAATGGGATTCTCACTTGGCCTGTTTTAATGAATAATGATACACATTAGTAACCAGCAAGATTAATTTGAAAGCAGAAAATGCTTGAGGCTTTAGGCACAGTAAGTTATTTCAAGTAGTTGGAACATTTTCTCCATGATCTTGTTTATGCTGCTCTGTCCCCTTGGTAAAGAAAATATTCTCTTTCCAGAAACCAAAATACAGCCATTCAAGCTGCCTAAGATTCCCATTCTCTGTGGTAAGAGGCTCTATGTCCTTGATAATGAACTGTGCTCTGTGATGCTAAGGAAATGTGGGCCTTGCTCCTAAGAACACTTGCAGCATCTCCAACACCTAACACCTAACATCTGACATGAGGTTGCAATCATATCGTCCATGAATGCATGTTTCAGGAAATGAGTGCATGCCTGGAGAAAAAAACACAAGGGCTTATGTCTCTGTCTTAGTCAGGGTTTCTTTTGCTGTGAAGAGACACCATGACCACAGCAACTGTTATAAAGGAAAACATTTCATTGTGGTGGCTTCTTTACAGTTCAGGGGTTCAGTCCATTATCATCATGGTGGGAAGCAAGGCAGCATGCAGGCAGACATGGTACTGGAGAAGGAGCTGAGAGTTCTTACATCTTGGACTCACAGGCAACAGGAAGTGGTCTGAGACACTGGGTGTGGCTTGAGCATATATGAGACCTCAAAGCCCACCTCCACAGTGACACACTTCCTCCAACAAGGCCACACCTCCTAAGAGTGCCACTCCCTTTGGGGGCCATTTTCTTTCAAACCACCACAATCCCTAACTCACTTTGTCTAATCAGACAAAGGCAACATGAATCAGAGAAGAGTAGGGAACAGATAAGAGTAGTTTGGTCATGCCCATCTTAACAGTTTATTGTCACCCCATATGGGAAATATGGATCCAACAGATTTGTGGCCCATTATCCTCATCCTTCTGGTACATATCCTCACCTGCCCTCATCTGTGCTACTGATGTTGCCGACAGTCACTTTCCAACTATGTACAGAATCGGTCAGACCTAGGTCGAAACTACAATAAACAAACCTGTGGTGCACACTTGGCCTTGAGTTCAAGCCGTTGTTTGTCCAAATTTCTCCCCTAGGCTTTTTACTGCTTTCAAGGCAAACCAGGCCACTGTCTATGAATTAATCTGGAGAACGAGCTTTGCCTCGGCCTATCTAGATGAACAATGTTCTTGCTACTATAAATGTGAGCCATAAATATAAAGGATGTGAATGTAAAGAAAAGCACAGAAACTCAGACAAACAAAAAGTCCCTGACTTCTAGTGTGATGGTTAAAACAGCTACAAAACCTCTTCCCAAACAAATAAGCCGTAAAAGTGGATGAAACCATCAAAAATCTAGTTTTAGCACTCCAGGACTTTAAAAAACTTGTGCAAATCCTGAGGGAAAAGGTATCAATTAAAATTGCTCAAGCCTGGGTAAAAGCACATGGGTACGCTGCTCCTCACATTTCCTTTTCCCCAGTGTGGGTAACATTACACCTATCCACTCTACCACTGATGCTGGGGGAAACACATCTGACTTGTATCATTATCAACTGTAGTGATTTCAATGACAGACAAAGAGAAGGGATCATGAGTTCTACTAACCCAAGGCCACAAGCTTACTACCGGGCAGATGAACGAGCAGGGATAAATGAGGAGTTTCAAGAAGCTATTAGTTTTCTATTGCTGTGACAAAATGCTATGATGAAGGCAACTTGTAAAAGAAAGCATTTAATTTGGGACTTACAGGTTCAGAGGGTGAGTCCATGAGCACCCTGGCAGGGGAGCATGACAGCTGGCAAACAGGTATGGTGCCAGGAGCAGCAGCTGAGAGCTCACATCTTGATCCACACACACAAAGCAGAAAAACCCAACTGGGAATGGCATGGGCTTTTTGAAACCTCCAAGCCCACCCCTAGTGACACACCTCCTCCAACATTACCTCCTAATCCTTCCCAAACAGTTCCACTAACTGGTAACCAAGTTCAGACATAGGCACTTAAGAGAGTCATTCTCTTTCAAACCCCCACGCACAACAACAGGCTATTCCTCACATATCCTAGGACGCCTGTGTGCATATAACAGGACCAAAAAGTACCAAAGGCACCTATTCATCTGTGGCCAGCAAGGCCCATGCACACGTGCAGAAATGTAACGCATATTAGAGCATCAGCATTGTTGCACTGCTCTCCTGGAAGAATAATACTGAGAGAAAGAGCAGAAAAAGTATTCAAAGCTGTGATGACTAAAATTTTCCCAATTTTGATGGAAAATATGAACCTACCCACCTAGACATTTTAATAAACCCTAATTATAACAACTACAAAGTTATCTATACCTGAATCCACATAACCAAAGTGTTAACACCACACACACACATACACCAAAAGGAAAACAACCCAGGTGTCCCAGAGAACAGTGAACTAGCTAACCCTCTCTTAGATTCAGTGAAGGTCAGCCAGCAATGGATTAACACAGTGAGAGCACTAGAAGGAAAGTTTCAACTAGAAAGTCTGATCTAGCTAAAATCATTTTCAGCAAGGAAAGAAAATAAAGACCTTACCAGACACGTAAAAACTAAGAATATTTGTTGCTAGCATGACTGCTTAAAAAAAAATTCAATTTAGACTGGGCACGGTGGTACACACCTTTACTACCAGCACTCGGGAGGCAGAGGCAGGTGGATCTCTGTGAGTTTGAGGCCAGCCTGGTCTACCAAGCTTCCAAGACCACCAGAGCAACCTAACAGAGAAACCCCGTCTTAAAAACAAACAAAAATATTTCAATTTAAAATCTTTGAGATTAAAAGGAAGTAACATGGGTGATCATTTGAACCCACAACAAGGAATGAAGTACCAAAAATATGTGAGTAAACATAAAAGATTCTGCCTGTTTCCCTCATTTCTTCTCTTAGCTTCTTTTAAAGTGTGAGTGTATAAAAATAAATAAGGAAGGGCTGGAGAGATGGCTCAGAGGTTAAGAGCACTGACTGCTATTCCAGAGGCCCTGAGTTCAATTCCCAGCAACCACATGGTGTCTCACAACCATCTGTAATGAGATCTGGTACCCTCTTCTGGCTTGTAGTCATACATGCTGTATACATAGTAAATAAATAAATCTTTTTAAATAAATAAATAAGGAAAACACTGTGTTGTTGGGTTTATAACAAATATATGTTACACATGTGTGTGTATGAAAATAATAGTACAAAGGAGAAGAGAAGAAGGGGGTATATTCGAGCAAAGGGCCTTCCTTCTTCTCTTTCTTTCCTTATTTTTACAGGACTGGGAATGAAGTGGGGGTCTTGAATATGCTATGCATGCACTCTATCACTGAGCTATCTTACCGAGCCTTTTCCTTTTTTTTTTCTTAAAGTTATTCTGTACCCTAAGAAGGTCTTGAATTAGTTATCTTCCTGCCTCATCCATCAGACTTAACTGAGCTAAATTTCTGTATTTTTCCAGAAATAAGGTACTATTTTTTGAAATAGATTATGATTAAATGCAGCCATAATCCCTGACACAATAGCTAAGAAAATTGCTTAAAATCATAAAACCAAAAAAAAAAAAAAATCTAGAGGAATTACTTTTCTAATATTTAGCTAGAATATAGGTATCTAATATAAAATACAGTAATGAAAGAGGGCCAGATAAAGAAAAGGTACCCAAAACAGATAGAAAAAAATGCCAAGCATAAATCTAGTCAAGTCAATAATCACATTAAAAGGGAATGGACTTGCTGGGCGGTGGTGGCACACACCTTTAATTCTAGCACTTGGGAGACAGAGGCAGGTGGATCTCTGAGTTCGAGGCCAGGCTGGTCTATAAAGTGAATTCCAAGACAGCAAGGACTAAACAGAGAAACCCTGTCTTGAAAAACAAAAACAAAAACAAAAGGGATAATGGACTTAACAACTCCATTCAAAAGGCAGAGGTTGTTAAATTTGATTCAAAAGAAAAGTCTGACCAAATGATGTCAACAAGATATCTATCATAGATTCCAAGACATAAGATTTTAAAACTAAAAGGATGAGAAAATACATCTCAGCAAAGGAACTACAAGAGAGGTGTAATGGCTATATTACTGTCATACAAAATAGATTTTAAGGTAAGAAACAGTACCAGAGACAAAGAACCATTTGTGAAAAAAAAAAAAAAGGTCAATACATCAGCATGTAACAATTGGAAACACATCCCACCTAACAAGAGCCCCAAAATATTGTTGGGCATGTTGGTGGCACACACATGTACCGCCAGCAATGGGGAGGTAGAGGCATGAGGCATTGCATAGTGCAAGGCCAGCCAGAACCGTGAGTCCTGAGTTCCAGGCTGGCCAGCCTGATCTACACAGTGAGCAGTGAGTTCCAGGTCAGCCTGATCTACACAGTGAGTTCCAGGGCAGCCAGCCTGATCTACACAGTGAGCAGTGAGTTACAGGTCAGCCTGATCTACACAGTGAGTTCCAGGCCAACCAGCCTGATCTACACAGTGAGCAGTGAGTTACAGGATAGCCTGATCCACACAGTGAGCAGTGAGTTCCAGGCTGGCGAGCCTGGTCTACACAGTGAGCAGTGAGTTCCAGGCCAGCCTGATCTACACAGTGAGTTACAGGACAGCCTGATCCACACAGTGAGCAATGAGTTCCAGGCCAGCCAAAGTTGCACAGCAATAACATGTCTTAAAAAAAAAAAAAAAAGATCCAAAAAAAAAAAAAAAAAAAACGTTTCAATAAAATACTGCCTTCCAAACATGAGAACCCACATTAAAAGACCAAACATGGTAGCATGTACTTGTAATCCCACTACTGGGGAAGCAGGGACAGGCAGAACCTGGGGCTAGGTGGCCAGCCAGCCTAGCCTACTTGATGAGCTCCAGGCCAGAGAGAATCTTTCCCAATAAAAGGGGGACGGGAAAGCCTGAGAAAAGACACCAAAAGTTGCCTTACAACCTATACACACACACATACACATGGGTGTACCAGTACATACAAGGGCACTCAAACATACATGAACATCAAAATCAAATGACATATGAAAACCAAAATCAAAAAATAAAATAATGCCAGGATACATAAAGCAAAAACTGATTAAACAGAAAAGAAAAACAGTTAATTCAATAATTATTACCAAGACCTCACTCCAGCAAATTCAGAAAAACTACTTGGTAAAATCCAGTATAATTCACATCTTTAAAAAATAAAATAAATATATATGTCCCTTACCTTTCCTTCACTTGCTCAGCCATGTCCGCCACTGCTCTTTTCACAACAGCTAGGAAGTGGAAACAGCCTACATGTTCTTCAACTGACCAAAGGATCATGACAACCTGGTCCATCTATACTCTGGAATACTCTTTAGCTGTTTAAAAATGAAATTGAAAGGTAACTGAACAGAACTAGAAAAGATCATATGGAGTGAGGTAACCCAGACCCAGAAAAGACCAAGTGTCCCATGATCTCTCTCATCTGACGGTTCTGTCTCCAAATCTTCAGATCTAAGCCTATAATCTGAAATAACTGCAGAAACCAGGAAAGTGAAAAGGACCCATTGCAAGGAGGGCTGAGCAGTAGAATAGAACCGGTACAAGTAATCTGGAGGGGGAATGGGAAAAATGGGGAGATTTAATCAATGAAGGGGGAGGAGATAAACATGGAAGAAGCTGGAAGAAGGTGAAATCATAGTAAGGATGTTTGAAAAGGTCATGAGGAATCAGACATATTCTATCTACTAAAATACATATAATACATAGAAGTTGTTATATACATATATAGTTTAAATGAAATTTTCCCATCTGGGCTGACAGTCCTCCCCACAAGAATCATAGACTACCTAACAAAGACCCAGCACCAGGCAGGAAAAACCTACTCTTGAGTTGCTGGTCAGGGATGTCCAAGAGACTCCCAAACTATCACGGGATGTCGCTGCTGCCCTTGGCTGCCTCCCAGAGGTAGAAGGCAAGTTCCTATTGCCGAAGACGCCATGCACTTTGGAAACAGGACACAAAGTGCCTGAGCTAGATCTGGTCTGAAATCATCCTCCCTGTGGACTGCAAACTTATAAAGGAGGAAAGCAACCTACAAACCCTACCCAGCTATGATGCCTGTGTGAACAGCATGGCACAACAGCCCTATGTGCATGCCCTAGTGGCATGCATACCTCAGCAGTAACCAACAGCTCTCTAAGTGAATGTAAAGCCCATTCAACAAGAAAGAGATCATGCCTAGTACTGGAAACCAAGCCAGCTACTCAGGAGTAGTGAGGTCATGGATCTTGGAGGAGAATCTACAACCAACACTTTACTAAACCAACATAATCCCTTACCATACCCTAAATATGTGTCCTTATACCCACAGGTGAGTCCTCACCCCTCACCAAGGAAACTTTTCTTTGCAACAGATGGAACAGAAAGACACAACCAATCAAAACACAAAATTGTAGAGCCTGGTCCCAACTGATCCATCTCTACCACAACTCCCACATCTAAGGCTCAGGGATCATTGCAAGAGGGGGAGGAGAGATTGTTGTAAGAGCTGTAAGTTTGCTTTGAGATGTCTCCTAGACATGCCAGAGAACCTACATACACGAAGTCTCACCAACATGGCTGCCTAAACAGAACCTGAGCAAAGTTGACACCAATGGACATGCTAACGTGGATGAGGGAAAGCTCAGAGAACTCAACCCTGCACAAAGAACTACAGGCTAGTCAGGCATAGTGGTGCATGGATTGAATCCCAGCACTTGAGAGGCAGAAGCAGGAGAATCTCTGTGAGTTCAAGGCCAGCCTGGTCAACCAAGTGAATTCTAGGACAGGCACACCTACATAGTGAGATCCTGTCTCAAAATGAAAACAAAATAAAATAAAAAAGAACTACAAGCAATTTCAAAACACTGAGAGCAGGAGAAAGATTCTTTCTCCAGGGAAGAGCACACCAACTGGTTGTCTAATACCAAATGGTCAGTCCTGAAAACATACATATAAGTAACAATATACTGACTAAACAAGTTGTATTGTTATATTTAGAAGTGTGTGTGTGTGTGTGTGTGTGTGTGTGTGTGTGTGTGCAAAACAACAATTAGTTAAAGAAAAAGTGGCCGTGAATTTGAGAGGAAAGATGCATATGTGGAAAAGATTGGAGGGAAGAAAGGGAAGGGAGAAGTGATGTAATTATATTGTAATCTCATAAAAAATATTTTTAACAAGTATGAAAAAAGTTTATGCTGAGAAAATTTTATTCAAAGTTCTTATCTAAATATAAGTAAACAAACAGAATTTTTATATCATGACAAATTTAAAATTTAGCTCTGAGTGGGTGGTCATCAAACACTTAAAAATAGAATTGGTCTATGACCTAGTAATCTCAATTGTAGATATATGGTAAAGAGAAATAAAAATAAATCCATGAAAAATTCTGTACATAAATTTGTACACAGCAGCATGACTCACAACAGTCCCCAAAATGAAATCAACTCAGGTGTCCATCAATTGAGAAATGGACAAAGGAAATGTTGCAAACTCATACAATGGAATATTATTTGACTGTAAAAGCAAATGATGTTTTCATCTGTGTTGTGACATGGATAAAGCCGACATTAAACCAAGTCAAAAGAAGTCAGAGACATAATCAGCCACTTATCATGAGTCTCTTTCTACAAGGTAACCCAGAGATTCAAAAGTTACCAGTGATTTCCAGAGACTTGAGGGAGAGACATGGAGAGTAACTGCAAATGTTTATAGACATAATTTTTTAGGTGGTAAAATTTTTGGAATTAGTGGTGATATTTGTATAACTTTACAAACGTACTAAGAGTTGAAAATTATATTTTGTATTTTAAAGCATATACTGTATAATATCTGAATTATATTTCAATTAAGTTGTTGAGAGTTATGTTTATATTTATAAAAATAAAAACTGATTGCCTAAGGCTAGGGTTGGCAGACACTGAGTAATGATTTAAAGTGAGCTCAAGAGACTTTTAGAAAATGATAGAAACATTCTAAAACCAGCCTATGAGGTGGGTGTGCTAGCGTATGCCTTAATCTAGTCACTGAAGAGGTGAAGGCAGGAGAATCATGGGTTCAAGGCCAGCACAGGCTACGGAATAGATTGCAGACCAACCTGAGATACATGGTGTGATCCTGTTTCAAAACAAAAGGATCTTGCTCATATTTGCATTTTTTATAAAGTAAAGCCACTAAAAAAAGGAAAAATTGTAGGGGGAAGTTGTGGTTGGAGTTATATATATATATATATATATATGAAAGCCAGGCAGTGGTGGCACACACCTTTAATCCCAGCACTTGGGAGGCAGAGCCAGGCGGATCTCTGTGAGTTTGAGGCCAGCCTGGTCTATAGAGTGAGCTCTAGGACAGACTCCAAAACTACACAGAGAAACCCTGGTTTTAAAAAAAAAAGGGGGGGGGGGGCTGGAGAGATGGATCAGTGGTTAAGAGCACCAACTGCTCTTCCAGAGGTCCTGAGTTCAATTCCCAGCAACCACGTGGTGGCTCACAACCATCTGTAATGAGGTCTGGTGCCCTCTTCTGGCCTGCAGGGACACATGTAGACTGAGCACTGTATACATAATAAATAAATAAATCTTTAAAAAGAAAAAAAAGGAAATGAAATAATGAAATGAAACAAAGGGGGCTAGAAAAATGGTTCAGAAATTTAGGACACTTCTTGCTCTTCCAAAGATGTGCATTCAGTTCCCGGCACCCATTTGAGAGACTCACAACCACTTACGACTCCAGATCTAGGGATCTATTGCCCCCTTCTGGCTTCTGTGGGTGAGAGGCCTCTTACACACACACACACACACACACACACACACACATACACACACACACACACACAAATAAATAAAAATAAATTTTAAAACTGAAACAAAAGGATCGTGTGATATAAGGCACTGGAGGGTCTGGTTTGGGGCCTTGCTGCCATGAGTTCTAGTTAATGATCATTTCTTGAGCTGTACTCTTGAGATACATATACTTTTCTACAGTATCTCATATACCCTAAGAAGGTGTTGTGTTTTTTTTTTTTTTTTTTTAATTGCCTTAAGGACTGGGAAGGACAATGAATGAGCCAGTCACAAGTTACAGAAGCCGAGGGTCTTCAACTACAGAGCTGCTCTTGGCCCTCTGGGGTTCCTGTCTTTCTCCTTTGCCATCATCTTAGAATAATCCCCATTCCCAGAGTTAGCATGAGAAACTTCCTGTTCTTCAAGAAAGAACTCCACATGTTCTATTTAAATAACAAGCAGCACCCAATTCATTCGTGCCGCCAACCAGAGCTACTAAAAATTTACCTCAGAGGGCAAGGAGTATGGTTTCTGAATCCTGGTGCATAGCGTGGCACGGCACATGAGAGCTGCTCCGTGCATATTTCTGGAATGAACCCAGGGTTAAGAGTACAGGAAAGGAAGAATGCAGGGAAAGACCTGGAAACAGACATTTTTCAGTGCAACATTTTGTGCTTCACAGGAATCTAGTCAAAGAGACTGTGGCGAGATCTGCAAAAAAACAGACATCATGTCACTGAGGTGGGAGGAACTCATGAATGTCCATCCCTCCCTGCGAAGTTATAGGGAGTTAAGGGTAGCTGCTGTGGTTTAAATGAAAAACACCCCCATAGGCTCATGTATTTGAATACTTGGACCCCAGTGGGTGGCACCGTTGGGGGAGGTTATGGAACCTTAGGAGGTGCACCCTTGCGGGAAGGGAGTGTGTCATTCGATGCTGACTTTGAGGGTTTATAACCTGTTCTCACTTCCTGTTCATTCTCTCGGCTTCCTGTGTGTGGATGAGAATGTGATCCCTCGGCTTCCGGCAGCCTGTTGCCATGCCTTCCCCACTGTGATGGACTCTTTCCTCTGAAACCATAAGCCAAAACAATCTTTCACTGATGCAATAGCTGTTGGGGAGAGGCTCCCGAGGTCTCACCCCTTCCATAGCATCTTTAGGCAGGCAATTCACTTCAGTGGTGCAGCTTCTTTCCAGCTGGTCCCCTTTGTCCCTTGACAGCTTCTCCTACCTCCTCTCTCTCTATGCATCCCAGTGAGTTTTATTAGGGCCTCTAGCTCCCTTTTCTGGTTTTCATGGGTGTCTGCACTTGCATCACACACACACACACACACACACACACACACACACACAAATAAATAAATATACATTTTAAAACTGAAATGAAACTCATTATGTAAAATCAATACATGCTGATAAACATTTTTCCCAACATAATATTTTTATTAATTATTTGAGAATTTCATATAATGCACCCCGACCATACTCACTTCTCATTCTTCTCAGGTCCATCCTCTCACACTGCGCCCTCTCCAAAAAAAGAGAAAGAGAATGAAAGAAAGAGAGAGAGAGAGAACACCAGTCCAATGAGCATATGGGCAACACAAATAAACTTTTTTTTTTTTTTGAGACATGGTCTCACCATGGGACTCTGGCTAGCCTCAAACTTGCTATGTAGACTAAACTCACCTCAAACCAAACTAACAGAGATCTGCCTACCTCTGCTTCCCAAACAGTAAGCATTAAAAGTTGTTTAATGCTTAGCAAGCCCACTTTGACGTTACTTTGGTGTTATTGGTTCCTCTTTCTTTGCCCTGACCAGTTTCCTGACAGAAACAAGTAAAAGGAGCCTTGTCTCAGCTCGATTTCAGAAGGTTTCTACAGGGTCACTCAGGTCCTTGTTTCTGGGCCTGACAACTCGGTAAACCATGATGGCAGCGGGAGAACGTGCAGAAGGAAGCTACCCACCTTGTGGTGGACAGAAAGCCAGACTGAAGATGAATCTAGGGACCAGCCACAGCCTTTAAAGGCATGCTCAACAGTGCCCTACTTGCTCCAGCCGGACTCCATCTCCTTACTCCAGAGCCTCCCAACACTGCACCACCAGCTGGGCACCAAATACTCAGGAGCTCATGGGGATGTTACACAGCCAAACCGTACCTGTGTCTAGAGACACAGCAGCTGGATCTTGAAGGATGTGCAGAGGGTTTCCAGACAAAGAAGCCAGAGGAAGACAGACAGAAATAAAAAGGGCATAGACACATTGTTTCGAAAGAGCCTGATATTCTGGGGACACAAAAAGGTTCATGAGGCAGAAGTGTGGGGTTCACAGTTGAGGACAGGTGAGAACTGAGGCTGGAGAGGCTGGGGTGATGGAGAGACCACCGATAGCCAGCCAAGACCTTGCTCCGACTACCACGGTGTTCACGGTTATGGATTTCCTTCCGTTCTTGAAGATGTCACGAACCCTCCCTTGAAGATGTCCCTCAACCCTGTCTCATCTGTCCCCAAACCGCCTTCAGGTCCCATCTCCAGAATTCTCCATTCTCCAGGATGCCATACCCACAAGGATGGGTCCTTCTTAAGGGAGGAAATATGGATTTCCTCCTTAACAACAAGCCTTTCTGAGTCTCTCCTGTTCAGAGAAGGCTGGAGGAAGAAGAGGCAGGTCTGAGCCATCTTCTGCTTGGTTCAGGGCAGTCACCAACTCAGAGACCTGCCTGGAACTACTGCTGTGGGGGAGGGGGAGGCAGAGATGACATGCCTGCCACCTCCACAGGAAACCCCTAAACCCCTTCCTCACATCTCTGACCTTGTTCTCTGAAAGCTTCCTGGCATCTGCTCACTCTCCCCAGGGACTGGACAACTGTTAGAGAGGAACAGCCCCTGTGCCACACTGGGCCTGGGACACCTTCCAGGACAATTCTCTCCCCCAGGATGGGGAGATGGTCAAACTGCTCTTTGTCCGTGACCTCTGAGATATGCAGCAAGGACCTGGGCCCAATTTATCACCACAGGGCTATAATTAGGTTTGTTAACATAGAGTCGAGTGTAGTCTCCTTGACTAGGGACTTAATCACGTTACTATTGAGTTCCTGTACGCATTGCTCGGGGTGACTGCTTTACTTGTAGAGTTATAGCCAAGCCCAACGGGAGGAAATTAGCTTCGGACACAAGTTTGGGGGGGTGCTGTTCTTTTTCCTCCCGACTCTGCCTCCCTCCCCCACCCTTTCCATGTGAAAATATTTAGCAAACAGTGACAATGATGAAAACCAGTAGGAAACAAAATGTTCTACATTAGTATAACACATGAAAAATGCAGCAAGGACCCTTAGCGCTACAACATGTGTTATGCTGGCTGGCAGCCCATTAGCTCTGATAGACATTTCACTTACCTAAGTCAAATATAACAGTCTAGTATTCATTAATATAAGAAGGGGCTGTGGAATCAGAGCTACCATCTGGCTGGGCCGACAGAATAATCTACAACTCATGATTAGGTCTAAGGAGTGGGGTTTCACTTTAATCTTTCTCGTTGCCCGAAATTTCCATCTGCGCAGTTCGGCACATCATTTTTCTTCAAGACAAATGTGCTGTTTTTCATGTTCCAAAATTAGATCAGAAGAAAACGATTAATCATGTCAGGCTTGGGAAAGGGAACAAAGCTTCCATATTCCCGGCTCTCCCTGCCCCCCAAACCCTCCCTGGCCCTGCAAGTTTGGGTTCCCCTCACCACCACCACCCAACTTCAGAATAACTTTGGGGAGGGGGGATACCACTACATATCCAGAGGAAAGTGGGGCTGCAGGGAGTGGACTGGCAGTGCTCCAGGGAGCCCCTCATTGGGGTTCACCCTCACTCATGACCTAACACACATGTGCTGGAGGGTCACCCCTGGCTGGTCTCGGAGGCACGGGGACGCTGCCCTGAGTCCAGAGTGACAAAAAAAGAGTCTGAGAGGGGCCTTCTGCAGCCCCTGTCCCCTCCTTGCCATAGCCCTGTCTGTCAGCCGGCTTGCAAGTCATAACAAATCCCTGGCGCGGAGCTGAAGCTGAGCGTTTGCCTGGGCGTCATGGGGATGATGAATGACCCGCAGGCCTTTGAAGTGCTCTGCCAGTTCAGCTGGGTCCGTGGTGCTGACAGAGAAATATACACAACAGCGTAACCAATAATGAGAACATTAAACATTCCTGCGCCCTGACAGGCTGACAGAAAAACCCAGGCCCGCATCAATCATCATGCAGATAGAACCTTGACAAGGGGCCCTCTCCATGGCCCTCACCCGCCTCCCTGGCTCCCTCCTCTCCCACCCAGCTACCCCTCTGTCCTCCTTGCTAGGCTCTCGTCCTTCCTCAGGACCCTTCCTCTGGGGCCTCTGCCCTCCTGTGATTTTTTTTGCCTTCAGGGCCTCTCTGAGGTCAAGTGAGGTTTGGGCCCCCGACATTTTAGCAAGACAGCCCATGAGTGACACCATGAGGAGACACCACAGTGGTGAGAAGAAGCGTGAAGGCTTTGAGCTTACAGCACTTGCAATTAAGGCTTTCAGATCATGAGAATGAATACAAATCACTGTGTGTTGGAAATTGTATCAAAATCCAAAGCCAGGCGCTTGGGATCAGGGACCCCAAGACCCCCAGCGCCCTGTGTGACTTGGACAAAGGCCCCTTTCGTAGCGCTATGGCCAGCTGGTTATCTGGGGACATCTGAATTCTGATCTGTCTGAAAGGACAGAAACAGCAGAGAAACAACTCTCACTTCCTTTTTCTCCAGCAGGAAAGGATGTCTGTCCAGATAAGACACTGGAGGGACCTTCCGCCTCTTCGCTGACAAGGTGCCAGAGGCTTCTCAGCCACCCAGGACTTGGCTTGAAGCCAAACAACCCTAGGCCCGGTCTCTACCCCCTCTGTAAGGTGGGGTGTCCCCCACACCTTTCACACAGAAACTGGCCAGGCCCATTCTCCAGTGGTCATCCAGGAGTTGGCAGGCAGACACTTCATTCCAGTCCCAGCTTTGAGGCCTTGGGCAAGTCCAGAATGTTCCTGGACCATAAAATAAAAGTGGACGTCCCTGCCCAGAGGCCTTTCATGTATTAGTTTATAGTCTCCAAATGCAGAGCGTTGATGGCCTGCTTTTAACCTTGGAGGTTGGAAGAGGGAGGGATTTTTGTTTATTTGTGTCCCCATTCTTAGCTTTTTAGCAGGGAATAAACTTCTTGACTCTCAAAAAAGTCATGAAAACTGCCGATAGCCTATACACGAACCAGACACAGACAGACAGTGAATGGAGAAGACTAGGCCATTCTGAGTCATCCAAGCAGACTGGTGTTTTTGGAGGAGATGGAGAGGCCAGTTCTTGAACCTCTGGACTCTGACCTGCAGAATGCCTTTTCCCTTCTCTCTGCCTCCTTGGAGGTCAGTTCTAACCACCTGCCCCATACTGACTTCACCCTCCTCTGATACGCTGTGACCTTTGGCCCCAGTAAATGTCTTGCCTGTCAAATTAGACGTGAAGCTACTTGAGGACGTGCCAACAAGATGTGTCGTAGCTCTCTGAGTCCCTGCAACTAGCAAGCTGCCTTGCTCTGCACCTGCCTCACCCTCGGCCCCTTCTCTCAGAAACTGATCCTTCCAGGCCATGTTTGAACCCTGTAACAACATCCTTTACCACTGATGGTATTTATTTAACACCTATCTCTCCATCTCCAGCAGACCAAAATCAATAACAGTAATTAAGAAGTAGTGCCCATCTCTGCAGCCAGTTGGATTCTTTCTTCCTTGAAATATGAACTCAGCCACAGGTAGCATTGGGTTCCTAAAAGCCATGTAGTGTCTGGGATTGGGGAAGCCATTTGGAGCCATATACATAAATGCTGAGGGGAAAGTGGAGGCTGATGCTGAAGGACAAGCAGGAGAATGAGGAGGTAGGAGAGAGAAGTATGTATGCTACACCAGGTGGATCCCAGGAGACAGCACAGCTTCAACTCTTACTTGCCTAATCCTAGCTCAATGCCTGCTTTCATTGGATGTTTCTCATCCAGACATGACTGTGAGGCAGCAAGCCACTGGGAAAAAAGTATGACTTGGGCCTAGTCAATCATTTTATCTCATGCCAAAATGATGGACCCGGGGATAATCATATGACTCACGCAAAGCAATCATAGACCTTCTCCAGAGTTTTAGAGACTGGATTTGAGAGCACACCTTTCAATCCCTTCAAGAGGCACACCTTTCAATCCTTTCAAGACAAATTGTTACTGTCTCTTGTTGTGGTAGTCATTGTTATTTGAGACAAAGCCTCATGTATCTTTTGTTCAAGATTGACCTTGGAGCCGGTCTGTGGTGGCACATGCCTGTAATCCCAGCACTCAGGAGGCAGAGTCAGGCGGATCTCTGTGAGTTCGAGGCCAGCCTGGACTACCAGGTGAGTTCCAGGAGGCGCAAAGCTACACAGAGAAACCCTGTCTTGAAAAAATAAAAAAAAATAAAAAAAAAGATTAACCTTGGCTAGGCATGATGGTGCACACCTTAAATCCCAGCACTTGGGAAGCAAAGGCAGGTGGATCTCTGTGACATTGAGGGTATCCTGGTCTACAGAGTGAGTTCTAGAACAGCCAGAGCTGTTCACAGAGAAACCTTGTCTAGGGTGGGGGAGGGAATTTGACCTTGAACTTCTGGTCCTCCTGACCCTACCTCCAGAGTGCTGAGATCACAGGCATGTGTCACTGCTGTAGAATATTATTTTAGAATGTGTTACATTTGTTAATGCTGGGGAACATTTCTTTAATGATGCAAAGATATGCTGCATTCTTTTATGTTGCATTTGTTTAACTCTGTGAAGCTGTGTTACTTTGCCTGTCTAAAACATCTGATTGGTCTAATAAAGAGCTGAATGGCCAATAGCAAGGCAGGAGAAAGGATAGGTGGGGCTGGTAAATGGAGAGAAAAAAATAGGAGGAGAAACCTGGGAGGAGAGGATTGAGGAGCACAAGAAGAAGGAGAAGGAGAAAAGAAGGGCCAGCCACCCAGCCACCCAGCCAGACACAGAATAAGAAGGAAAGATATACAGAAGTAGAGAAAGGTAAAAGCCCAGGGGCAAAAGGTAGATGGGATAATTTAAGTTAAAAAAAAAAAAAAAGCAGGCAAAAATAAGCCAAGCTAAGGCCGGGCATTCATAAGAAAGAATATGTATGATTTACTTGGGAGCTGGGTGGCGGGCCCCCAAAGAACAAAGAGTAAAGAGTAAAAACAACCAACTACATGTCATCATACCCAGTTTTACGCAGTCCAAGACCAGGGCTTCATGCATGCTAGGTAAGTGCTCTATCAGCTGAGATACCTCCTCAGCCCATCTTCAAACCTTTCGGGTTGAATATTGCAAGCCTGTGACGTCCAGAGCGTGCAGTGCCATGGCTACTGCCTGCAAGAAACCAATCCACACTAGCACAAATGAGGCCTCCAGGGAAGCCCACCGGTGATAGGGTCCAGTAACCTGCCTGATCTTTGTATTCTGTCAGTGCTGGAGCCTGCTTCATATCAAGCCTTCCTAGATTCAGTTTGATTTCTCTTCCTTGTAAGCTGAGAAAGTCTGCATACGAGACAGGCCAACGTTAGGAGGATCCATCTATCATTCATAAATGATTTTTTTCATTGTCAATGGACATAAATAAGACCACTTGTGCACAGAGCAGAGAAGGCCACAGACAGTCCTCTCCTGTAAGATCCACCTGCACCATTCCTACCAGGCTGAACAGCTACACACTGGGATCAAGATGCTCCCAGAGCCAGGCGGTGGTGGCACACACCTTTAATCCCAGGATTTGGGAGGCAGAGCCAGGTGGATCTCTGTGAGTTCGAGGCTAGCCTGGGCTACCAAGTGAGGTCCAGGAAAGGCGCAAAGCTACACAAAGAAACCCTGTCTCGAAAAATTGAGAGAGAGAGAGAGAGAGAGAGAGAGAGAGAGAGAGAGAGAGAGATGCTCCCAGATTCAGCCCGAGTGACTGAGCCCCTCTGAAATGGCTCTTCTCAATGTCTAATTTGTTCCTCTCCCAATGAAGAAGTTCAGGGATAAGTGGTGGTCATCCCAGCCTCTGTACAAAACCACCTGACCCATCCCTCCCACCCCCACCCCGTGTCAGCCCAGCAGGAAGCCAGGCACAAGTTTGTGAGAAAAGAGACTTTTTCTACCATTGATGGATGACGAGCCCACCAAGGGCCAATATCCACTACCTTGTGAAACTTTTATGCAAGTCTTTAATCTCCTCTAGCTTATAAAACTTTTATGCAAATCTTTTAAACAGCTCCCATCTTATAAAACTTTTATGCAAATATTTTAATCTCCCCCACCATAGAAATTTTGTTTACACAAAGCCCTGTTGTATTCCTGAATCTTCTCCCCCAAGTAGCCAGCACCCCTTACCCCTTCCCTTCCCTTCCCTCACGTTGCTTTCCAAATTAGCCAATCAGGAGTAAAATTATGAATTTGAACCTCAGCCAATGAGGAACAGCCAAGCTTCCCCCTTATGAATATAAGACATGTAGGCTTCTTGCTAGCCAAGTTTGGGTCATGACACACCGTTCTTTACAAAAAAAAGAGGCCTTACCAGTTTACTTAATTTTGCTTTATTCAGGTACTTCTTTGTGTGACACCAAGAACAATCTTTTCCAATAAACTGACCATCCATCTGCTTCCCACTCTTCAGATACCACTCTCCCTCTATCCTCAAGACAGGGTTCACTGTGTTTCTCAGGCTGACCTCAAACTTCCTAGGTTCAGGTAATCCTAGGTTCAAGTAATCCTCCTGCCTCAGCTTCCCAAATAGCTGAGCATGCCCAGCCAGCCCATTTTTATCTTAGATGCTCTTTTGGGGGCCAGTGGACCTCTGGACCTTTGTCCTCATTCCAGTTCTGTTCGGATGACAAAATCCCAGGTCACTTGGGAGAGACATAGTGCCACACAGAAGCGAAAAATAAGCGGGAATTTTAGTTAACTGCAAGCTTAACATGAGCCAGCCTTGTGTGACATCACTTCTGAAAATAATAACAATAATAATCATAAAATGATGAGCCAGGTAGTGTCACATTCAAATAATGTCTTAAGAATCTCAAGGAGCAGGGCTGGAGAGATGGCTCAGTGGTTAAGAGTACTCTTCTGGAGGTCCTGAGTTCAATTCCCAGCAACCACATGGTACGTTTCTGGCATGTAGGTATACATGCAGAACACTCATGCATAAAATATAAATAAATAAAAGACTCCTAAGGAGGGGGAAGAGGGGAGAGAAGAAGAGGAAAGGGGAAGAAAGGAGAGAGGAGCGGAGTGGGAGAGAGACAGACAGACAGACAGACATGAGCAGGCAGGGAGGGAAATTGACATGATGGTGCATGTTTGAAACTCTAGTACTCAGAAGGCTGAGGCAGGAAGGTGGCAAGTTCCTGAACAATCTGGGTTGCTAGCAAGACCCTATGTCTGAAAGGAAGAAAAGATAAACAAACCCGAAAACACAATTATTTATTGAGTGCCTGCTGTGTGTCTTTACTGAGGGCATGAAAGAATCCCTGCTGAGGCGTAGGAAGGTCTAGAGTAAAAAAGAATTCTGAGGAACCATAATGCAACCAGAGGTGCTGAAGAGCAGGCCCAGGGGAGCCCATTTCCATCAGCACCTGGGCTGGATTCCAGGGGCCAGTTGTGAGCTTGCTTCCCATGGGATAGCCGGAACCCTCCAGGCCCAGATGGCACTCAGTCTCTCTGTTCTCTCCCATCCTCACTGCCCCTCACTCAAGGGCAGGTTGACCCGGAGTCAAGAGAGCTCTCCCAGAAGAGGCAGCCTTCCCCTCCTCCTAAGAGTCTCCTCACATTTCCAACCATGAGCAACTGGAACCAGCTCTTTGAAAGGTACCGAGCTCCACATCACTGCAGATATTCATGCAGAGATTAGATGGATGTCACAGGATGAGAGCCTACATTGAATGGATGTTTTCAGCTGGGTGACACTCAGTTGTGAGGTGTGAACAGTGCAGTGGGTGTGACCAGCCCCTCTCACCTTCCTGGTACAGCTGTGGTCAGGGGACTTTCCAACATGGCTGGTTATATTTCTAACTGTGACAACAGTACCCAGCCCACACACACATCCATTCTGTACAGCCTGCCTCTCCCCAACGAAGGGGAATGGGCATGTCCTCATCCTGGTTCTGGCTAACCATGCTCAAATACAGCATGGGAATAGTGACACCAGATGACTTCTAAGGCTGGTGCAGCTTCTGGTGGCTCTCTGGAAATCCTTCTACAACCCAGCCACCCTGCTGTGAGAAAGACTGACTCACAGAGTATGCACACGGAGAGACCCACACAAGTGTCCAACTCCCAGCCCCAGACAAGCCAAGGTTCTAGCCTACATCTGGAACATCAGACACAAAAGTGAATGGAGATTTAGTCAGCAGCAGCACACATAATGACTAGAGATGGCAAGATGGCTCCGTGAGTCAAGATGCTCGCAGCCAAGCCTGATGACCTCAGTTTAATCCCTGGGACCCACATGGTGGATAGAAAAAGCAAGCTGATTCTGAACTGGGCGGTGGTGGCGCACGCCTTTAATCCCAGCACTCGGGAGGCAGAGGCAGGCAGATCTCTGTGAGTTCAAGGCTAGCCTGGGCGACAGAGTGAGTTCCAGGACAGGCTCAAAAGCTACACAGAGAAACCCTATCTCGAAAAACCAAAAAGAAAAAAGAAAAAAAGAAAGAAAGCTGATTCTGTAATTGCCCTATGATTTCCACACACATACCTCGGCACACGTGTCCATACACACAATAAGTAAATGTAACTTAAAAAATTTAAAAATCACTGGTCTCATGCCTTTAGTCCCAGCACTTAGGAGGCAGAGGCAGGTGGATCTGTGGAGTTCAAGGCTAACCTGGTCTACAGCGTGAGTACCAAGAGAGCCAGAGCTACATAGTGAGAACCTGTCTCAAAAAAATAAAAATTTAAATTTAAAAAAAAAAAGAAAGAAAAGAAGCAAATGAAGACTTTTCCAGATGACCCCAGGCCCATCCATGAAGCCCTTCCTGGTCTTTAATTTGGCCCAGGTGAGACCTCAAAAACAAAACAATCTACTATGTCCTGTCCAAATTTCTGACCCACAGGAACTGTGGACACAGTGAGTGTGTGTTGGGGGGTGTGCATGTGAAGGTCAGAGGTCAGTGTTGGGGGGGTGTGCATGTGAAGAAAATCAGAGGTCAGTGTTTGGTAGGGGTGTACATATGAAAATCAGAGGTTAGTGTTAGGTATAGGAGGTGTACATGTGAAGGTCAGAGGTCAGTTTTAGGTGTGTGGGGAGTGTACATGTGAAGGTCAGAGGTCAGTATTAGATATGTGGGGAGTGTACATGTGAAGGTCAGAGGTCAGTGTTAGGTGATGGGGGGTGTACATGTGAAGGTCAGAGGTCAGTGTTAGGTATGTAGGGGATGTGCATGTGAAGGTCAGAGGTCAGTGTTAGGTGATGGGGGGTGTACATGTGAAGGTCAGAGGTCAGTGTTAGGTATGTAGGGGGGTGTACATGTGAAGGTCAGAGGTCATTGCTAGGTGAAGAGAGTGTACATGTGAAGGTCAATGTTAGGTGTCTTCCTCAGTTACTTTCCTGCCTTACTTTCTGAGACAGAGTCTCTCACTGAGCCTGAGCTCACCAATTGGCTAGATCCTATGGTTCAAGAGCCCCTGGGACCTCCCTGTTTCTAATGCTAGGATTATAGGTACACCCCAGTGTGCCCAGCTTTTCTTGTGGGTGTTGGGGGTCAAACTCAGGTCCCCATGCTTACACGGCAGCCTAGCGAGCCATCTCCCCAGTCCCATAAAGAGTTTAGAATGGCTTCCTACACAGCAATGGTCATGGAAACAGTTTGAGCAAGATGGCCACTGCCAGAGGTCTGTGGCCACAGTGAGGCAGGTACAGGGCTAGGGCCCACTGGTGACTGAGTTACCCTCCACTGGGTCCCCTAGGTTGGGCCTCTCCACCTCCACAATGGTTTCCTCTCCAGCCATGTTTTATCCTGAGTTAAAATCCAGGCCTTGCCTCTAGACAACAGTCCCTGTTCCTGGCTCTTCTAGGCTCACAAAGCTTCTCTTGCTCATGAGGGAGAACTAAGGGTGTGAGAGTGATGCCAATAGGGAGGGAGCACCCCCCCGGGAGGGAGCACCCCCCTGCCCTCCTTCCAGACCCTGATCCCATCCGTCACTCCTTATCCCCCACCATGGAAACTCACACAGGAGCTAGACTTGGGGACAACTGGGAGGGGTGCTTAAGCAGGCTGCTGCAGACAAACTCAGACCAGACACTCGGCTTGCCACACAGTCCCCTGTTGTCCCCTGTACAGACATATCACAGAGAAGACACAGGTGCCTGGGAAGTAAGAAACTTACACCCACAGGAAAGTTGAGAAAGCAACATTTCTGTATGTGGTACTCATGTAGACCATGCCCGCACAGTCAAAACCTGAAATCTTACCCCGCAGCCTGACCCAACTCCTTGTGGAAAAGTGTCCTGTGTTATTATAGGTCTCACACCACCCCTTCCTCTAAGCAGAAGCATGTAGAAAGGTCACAACATCGAAGGCAAGCTTTGGCACTCAACCAACCCACCAGGAGTGATGGAAATGAGGCCAATTTATTGATGTCCCATCGGGGAACTGATAGTTTAAGTATTCTCCAGAGGAATAGAAGATGGTGTGGCGCTCTGGAACTCACAGCCTCACCACCAGTGAACCTCGCCATCATCTCAGAGCTCTGGGGTCCAAAGTCCAGACACACTCAGTCAGATTGGGCACTTCCTATGTGAAGCCAGTGCCTGGCCTTTGAGGGGGCTTGAGGAGACATGAGGGGAAAGATCTGGTCCATCTCGATCAGTATTGGCATCATACCTAGCATGGTATGTGACAGATATATTGATGGAGTACCCAACTCTTTCCTTGTTTCTTCTGTCCAGTACTGGATGAGGAACACTGGCCAGATCTCAGCTAGAGCCACCACACTGGAAACTTGTACAAGTAACTCTGATTTATACACACAAATGTCCAAACAACATGCTTCAAATGCTGCCATTCTCTTGAGACAATCTCTTGTGGGGCACATTTACTAATGTTTGAATTTAATGCTTCCATACTGTGGTGGTTGAATGGGAATGCCCCCCACAGGCTCATATGTTTGTATGCTTGGTCCCCAGTTGGTGGAACTATTTGGGAAGGATTAGGAGGTGTGGTCTTATTGGAGGAAGTGTGTTACTGAGGTGGGCTCTGAGGTTTCAAAAGCCCAGCCATTCCCAGTTAGCTCTCTCTCTCTTTCTCTCTCTCTCTCTCTCTCTCTCTCTCTCTCTCTCTCTCTCTTTGCCTCATACTTGTGAATCAGATGTAAGCTTTCAGCCACTGCTCCAGCACCATGCCTGTGTGCCTGCTTCCATGCTCTGAAGCTATGATGGTCATGGACTCATCCTCCAATACTGTAAGCAAGCCCCTAGTAAACTATTTCTGCTATAGGTTGCCTTGATCATGGTGTCTCCCAGCAGTCATAGGAAAGTAACTAAAACTTACACACCTCACTGGTGCTAGCATGTGTGGCCAGTCTTCCTATCTTCAGTACAGTTATCCTTCCCTTGCTCAGCATCTCCTCTTCCTTCCACTTGACAGTGGGCAGGTAGCCCCACAAGACCCATCACATTGCTTCATCTTCTCAGCAGCCAATGGCTCTGGGTGAAACATGGGTCCCCAGCTTGACAACTAGAGCCCCTTTCCTGGGAACTTTTAACTAGGCTCAAGGGTGGATCTAAGTGGTGCGTATGGATGTGAGGATACACTTTAGCATCTGAGCCCTTAATGTGAGGAAGGGATAGGAAGATATCTAAGTTGACACAGATGAGTCCAATGAGGGGAATGGTTTGAGTGCTGGTAAGAGGCCACTCATCTCTCTGACAAGTCGTTCCATCTTCACCCAGAGGTCCAGAAAGTACCATCATGTCTGGCTCCTGGTAAGTGGGGGGAGGAGAGTGGGCAACAAGAACAGGAGGCTGAAAAGGGAAGTGGAATTAAGACCAAGGAAGGGAGTGATTTAGAAGAGAAAGAAGAAAAAACAGAAAGAGTCCCAAGAGAGGAGAAAGGATATGTAGCAAAAATGAATCCGTCCTCCAAGATTGGCCAACAGTGGCCACTGGAGGATGGGAAGAAGAGACTCCTCATTATCAGTTCAGATATTGTGAGATGCCTGGAGTAGAGAGAGGCATGATGGCAGGTCACGGGCATGTCCCTGAGTCAAAGAGTTACAGGACAGATGGTAGGAGCCAAGTGGCAGCCACCTGATAAGTAATCACTACAAGAAACACAAAGAGGGGACAGGTTCTCCTCTAAGGCCCAGAAGCCATCTGTGAAGAATAACACTTCTGACCACATACAGGTAGAGGGATGGGGGTGGATGGGGTGGAGTCCCGTGGACCTGTTCAGCATCCTTCCAACATTCTTCTTGAAGAACCCAGGGTCATGTTCCTTCAGCTGGAGCCTCCATACATAAGATGCCGTCATTAACGTCTTGTGAGGTTAAGGACCATGAAAGGGTTTGTAATAGCTGCTGGGGCATCACAAGTTAAAAAGCACAGCTACCCTGAACTGCCAGGCTGTGGGACCTCAGCAGTGTTTCCTTATAAACATGTCAGGTGGGCCTGCCTGTGCCCAGCCCCCTGTGCAGGACTGTGGCAGATGGGAAGAGGCTATGAGACATCACTACAGACAAGATAGAAAGAGAATGGCAGTGATCTTGGCCAAAAATTGGGCACTCCCTACATGTCAGTGTCCAGCATCTGATGAGACTTGAGACAGCATGAAGGAAATAATCTTATCCATCCATCTTGATCACCATTATCATCATACCTAGAATGGTATATGACAGGTATGTTGATTGAGCACACACTCAGCAAGTACTATTTCCAGGTTGAGTACTGAGTGTAGTCCCTGATGTTACCTAAATATTGGCATTTTTTTCTCTTGCTTTAATTGTATTCTGTTTAAAAACAGCCATAAGTTACCCTGGATAGATTATAGTTTTTAAGTTCATCTGGGTAGAACAGATCCGTCCCTTAGCTACTCATGACCACAGAAACTCCTGGTGTGGCCTATAATGCACACAACCATCTTCTCAGTACTACCCTTACACATCCCATTCTTTGAAAGAACAGACATGACCAAGCCCAGCCCCAAAGTCCTCACTCACCCCTGCCATCCCCACCCACCAGCAGGAGCCTCAGAAGAATGTTCTGGAGCTGGACAGAGGTTCTGTTCCACTGTCTGTCCCCTCCTCGCTGTCACTTTACCTCATCCCCTTCCCCACCCTCAGCTTGCTCCCCGCCCAGGCCTCTCCCTTACTGTTCCCAGCTCTATAGACACACTGATTCCTACAGCGTGAAAAAAACAGCTCTACAGAATAAAGATGTCTGCCCTCTGATGAGCACATTGGCAGAGGGACGTCAGAGATCCCTGGCTGGGGTTGGGCGGTCTTTCAGAAAAGTCGTTTGCCTCCCCACCCCTGTCTTCCTTCCCTTCTCCCTGTCCCCCAGCTCCCTGCCCCCCTCTTTGCTTACTTATTGGAGGAGTAATAAATATCAGGCCGACAGGCCCTTCTCACAGTTACAAAGCTACCTGTAAGGGAGCTCAATAATTAGCAGGCTTGAAGATGATATATGACTTCCATTACCCTTTGGGGCTGGGGACTAAACGAGGACAGAGCTAATTGTCGTGCAAAGCAGTTTGGCATGAATGAGGAAAATGCAGACCCTGTCTCCTGCCAAAAAAAAAAAAAAATCCCTATTGCTGTTCTGATCTCCAAGCTGGTTTCTGCCGCAGGAGTTCACTCGGTGTCCATAAATCAAGGGCTGCTTACAGCTGAAGCTGCCCGGAGTCGTCAGCGGCTGTTTGCTGAGTGACAGATCCCAGCCGACCGAATTAGAGCTTCAACCCACTCCTTTCTTCTCCTGCTCCTCCTCCTCCTCATCACACTGACCAGAAAATTAAACCCAGACTCCTCCAAAGGGGCAGGAGAGGCCCAGGATAGGTTGGGGGCTGTGAACCTGGGTTGTCTTCCCTACTTTCCATGTCCAGCTGCCTACTCCCCACACACAGCTCTCCTCTCAAACATTGCTCTGCTCCCCAAAGCCAGAGGACCAAGGGGCCTGCTGGCCCTGCTCCGGAATGCTCCAGGCTGGGCGTTTGTCCTTGGCTTGTCATGGAGACAAATGTGGTCTCCCCTCTGGCCTACATCTCTCCTCCTCCACCACCACCCTAGCAGGAACTTCTTTCCTTCTCTTAAAGGGGAAGGACAGATACCAGCTTCATGTGTGTCTGCAGCGGACAGAGGCAGGAGCCACCCGGGCAGACCCCTAGGGAAGGATTCTTCTCCCTCCTACACACCCACCCCTGAGGCACTCCTCAAGGAGGCCTGATTCTGAGGGTCCAGGATGGGATCCACAGTGGACATGTAAAACACTGACCTGTCCCCATCTAGATCTACCCATGGGTAGACATCACCTTCCCACTCAAAGCTAACTCGTGGCTTTTCTAATAATTAATTCCTAGTATTGCCAAATTATATTTGACACTTCATTTAAACCTCAAGCTTTTATAATGCAAACTGCCTTCTGGCAGGGAAGGTACCAGGAGCAACAAAAATCCTACAACCTGACAGCTAGGCCTAGAGGGGTATGTGGTCTGTTGTCAATGTGACAGGATCTAGAATCACCTCAGAGACAAGCCTGTGGGCAAGCCTGTGAGTAACTGTCTCGATTTAGTTAATGGAGTCGGAAAGACACACCTTAAATGTAGACAGCACTATTCAATTGAGCCCTCCGGCAAAGCATGGAAAGGAGAAATCTGACCACACGCATCCATCTCCCTCTGCTTCCTAGATGTGGGTACTATGTGACCAGCTACCTCAAGATCCTGTTGCCATGGCTTTCCCAGCAAGATGGCTGTACCTTCAAAGCCAAATAAACTGTTCCTCCAGCACAGGCTTCTTTTTTGTTGTTGTTGTTGCTTTGCTTTGCTTTGTTTTGCTTTGCTTTGCTTTGCTTTGGTTTGGTTTGGTTTGGTTTGGTTTGGTTTCTCTGTGTAACAGCCCTGACTGTCCTGGAACTCACTCTGTAGACCAGGCTGGCCTCAAACTCACTGAGCTCTGCCCGCCTCTGCCTCCCAAGTGCTGGGATTGGTCTCTTTACATGCCTCTGTTTGGGTACTTGCTTACAGCAAGAAAAGGAACCAATGCCGGGTGGGCAGTTCCATGGGACTGCCAGAGAGGAAGGGAAGCTGACTCTTATTTCCAGCTGCTTTCTACGCAACACTGTACATTTCTTATCCCACTGCCTTCCATCAACCCCATAAGTAGCCATCTCCACTGCCTCCAATGTGCAGCCAAGGAAATGGAGACCCACAAGGTTAAGTCACCCAAAGTCATGAAGTCAGGGACAAAGGACTTTTGGGAGTCTTCTCTAATATGCTCCCAAATTCTTTATGCATGCCCTTGAGAATAAAATACAACTCTGCACCTTGACCTACAAGTAGGTGATCTGCTATTCCAACATTATTATTAATACCCTTCCACACTCAAGTGTCACTGATCTGGATGATAAAACACAGGGTCATCTTCTTAAGCATTCAGCTCCACATGTCCCCAGCTTCCTCCCCTCCAGCTGGGCTTAGCAGGTCCTGGAAGGGACTGAGTTCTTGCCCACCTCAGCACCCTCAGAGCTGAGTTACTTCAACCTGAAACACATAGGCCTGTTTCTTCTCTCACCCAATCGCCATCCAGCTCTCAGGACTCACTGAAATGCTGGGTCTTCTATGGGGATATTTTATTTGTGCTGAAGTGTAATTTTATTTGTATGTTAATAAAGTTGCCTGGGGATCAGAGCTAAGAGCAAGCCATTAAGCAGAAGTCTGGTAGTGGTAGCACACGCCCTTAATTCAATAACATATCAGGCAGAGTCTTTGTGTGTTCAAGGACCCAGCCTAGTGGTAACTGGAACCTTTAATCTCAGTACCAACCATAGAGACCTGGAGGTCTGTATAGACAGGCAGTGACAAGGAGGTCATGTGGTTGGGTTTACAGCCAATAAGAAGGCAGAACAGAAAGTCAATAAAAAGACAGGACATAGGAAGAAGGTCTCTCTCTCTCAGGGGAAGGATGGCATCGAGTGGTAAGATAAGGTGGTCTTAGCTCTTGGCTACTGCTCAATCTCTGGGCTTTTAACTCTTCATTTGGCTCTGTGTTTCTTATTTAATAAGACCGTTTAGAATTACATCTACAATCTTCCTTCACCTCTGTCATTTATTTTTTTCAGAATCAACACTGTGATAGCATGCTTATCCGTCTAATATCTGTTTCTCCCATTAGACTGTGAAGCCACCATGAAGGCCACAGCCACTGGATCTGTAGGCTTGCCTTGGAACTGTGCCCATAGTATGTGATACATGAATGAATGAGTTTATAACATTTCTCATAAATGCACTCAGGAGGTAGAGGCAGGCAAATCTCTGTGAGTTCGAGGCTACCTTGGTCTACAGAGCTAGTTCCAGAACAGCCAGGGATACACAGAGAAACTCTGTCTTTGAAAAAAACAAAAATAAAAACACCTCTTAGAGATAGGTCAGTCAGTAAAGCCTTGGCTTGTAAGCATAAGAACCTGAGTTTGCCGGGCGGTGGTGGCACACGCTTTTAATCCCAGCACTCGGGAGGCAGAGCCAGGTGTATCTCTGTGAGTTCGAGGCCACCCTGGGCTATCAAGTGACTCCCAGGAAAGGCACAAAGCTACACAGAGAAACCCTGTCTCGAAAAACCAAAAAAAAAAAAAAAAAAAAAAAAAAAAGAACCTGAGTTCGATCCCCAGCACCCACTTAAAAGACAGGCATGGTAGGATGTGCTTGTAACCTCAGTGCTAGGGAGATAGACATGAGACAACTAGCCAGCCTAGCCAAATCAGCAAGCCCATGACACTGAGAGACATTCTGAGGTTAGCCTCTGGCCTCCACAAGCATGCACACATACATACATGTGCATCTGCACATACATTTATATACACAATAAAAATAAATATAAACTTTCTCCTATCTTGCAATAGACTTAATACATATATATGGATTGTAGGAAATTTGTGGGTTGAAATTCTAATCCCCAAGTCTATGAAAGTGAGGTGATTTGGGAAGTAGAACCCTCATAAAGAGGCTTCACTGAGACCCACAGCCCCTTTAGCCATATGAAGCTGTAAAGAAGGAGATGGCTGTTCAAGCGGGGGACCTTCATCAGGGGACACAAGCTGGCATCTTAACCTTGAACTGGGAGAGATAAAGTTTCTGTTATTGGATAAGCCCTCCTGTCTATTGATATTTTGTTACAACAACCTGAGTAGGCTAAGACACAGCCCACCAAACATTACGAGAAGCCTCCCTCCTGTTACAGAGGTGTCCCTGTGTACCACTGTCCACCCTTGGACAGACGATGGCTTCAGACTGGGCGGGGCACTCTGGAGATGGTCTGAACAATGTCTGCATCTGCCCACTCCCTAGCATGAGTCAAGAGTACCATAGTGGGGAAAGAGGTGCATTTGGACTCTCCTGGCTGTGGTGGCTCGCCTGCAGACCTTGGGAACATCCACTTTTAGAACAGATGTGGTGGTACACGCCTTGAATCCCAGGCAGAGGCAGGCAAATGTCTGTGAATTCAAGGCCAGCCTGGTCTACAAAGTGAGATCCAGGACAGCCAGGGCTATTATATAAAGAAACCCTGTCTCAAAACACAAAACAAAACAAAACCACACACACACACACACACACACACACACACACACACACACTCACACCAAAAAACAAAAACAAAACAAAACCACTAGGCTATGTTCCTCTGAAACCTGGTTTAGTCCTAGCCCCCTCCCATGCTAAGGGAGACAGATAGAGGCAGGAGCCTACATCTTAGAGTGATTGCCAAGGCAAAGAGGAGCCAAGGCTCCAGATCAGCACAACAAACTCAACAATAAGATTCTTCTGCCCCTACGCTGCCTTCCCAACAGGCCCACAGAGGCAAATGGCCACATGGCTCCTCTTCGGCCTGCAGGCTAGGCCTGAGGACCTGGGTGTGGACATAGACTCTGAAAGCAGCTTGTGACTTCATCTGAACAAATGGAAGACCTTGTTCTAGAGGGCAGCTACACACAGCTCTCCAGACATCCAGACAGACTGGCAGACAGATGGACAGACAGGTAGAAAGATGCACAGAGAGATAAGCACAAGACTGTGACAAAAACACAACTTAGGTACACATTTTCTCCTACAGCTGCTTCATCCAGCCAGTCCCGTGAAAGACCTCAGTCTGCTCCAGATCTGCTAACCGGAAAAGCCAGGTCATACCTCAGTAGTAGCAGCTTGCCTAACTGCTAACCTCTCCTTGTGACATTGCTATGGCTGAAAGAAAAAAAAAAAAAGTGAAGGAGACAGCCTTCTTCCACAAAGGAGAAATGCATTTGCTGCCACCAGAAACAACTGAGGGGGCAACCGACATCCATGAGATGACCAGCAAGATGCCGAACGTCAAGAAACAACCAAAGGTTGATCAGCTGCTGGGTTCTTCTCGGTGGTACAGCATATGCCCAGCAAGTGTCAGGCCCTGGGTTCAACCCCTGCACCCAAAAAAAGAGGTGGGGGTGCCACAGGTGAACTATATACATTGTTCCCAACTTAGAGCCTTGGGAGAGTTTCCAGTATATGGCAAAAGGAAAAGCAATCCCTTAACTTAATGGGATTAGTCAAGGACAGGAGTGGAGTCGGTATCTATAGAAGAGAGAGCGAGAGAGGATCCCTGAAGCATCTGGCAAGGTACCATCCAGCTTGTGGTAGATATATGAGGTTGCTACCCAAGGCCAGGAAAAATCTACCAGAAGTGGGAAAAGAGAAATCAAAATCAATCATGCAATTAAAATCCTGTAGTTCTGGTTAGCTGGAGCTGAAGAATCAGCTGTGATTAACAAGATACCACAACTACTAAAGCAAAATTTTGCTTTGATAAAGAAATTAGTGCTGATTGTGAAGAGACCAGCATGACTCAGGTGAAATCTTCTGGGATTTGTTTCCTTTCTATCTCTACATGATCAGTACACCTCTCAACTCTCATCGGAGAAGCTTCTTTTTGCAGTTGATGGCAATTAATACAGAGACCCACAACTAGTCAACATGCAGAGAATAAGAGACGATGGAATGCTCCTCTCTAAATGGGACACCTACATCACATACCCCTCTCCTCAACGCTTAGGACTAATCACAGAAGAGGGGCAGACCTCAACAGTGAAACACTATTGAACACGATAGTTGCACACATGAACCACAGCAGCTGTGATGGCATGCACAAGACCCACGCAAGGTTAAGCCAGTCTAAATCCCAGCATGGATGAGAGGGCTCGTGAGGGCTTATTCCTAGCTGAGGAGCTCTTGGCAGTTGATGGCCAGTTGAGGAGGGAGAATCCATTTTCTTCAGGGTTACAGACCCTAGGAGGTTATCCATGTTCTAGCAGACGGCACTACACACATGTACATATGAGTGGACTCAGTGATTTTTGTTTTTAAGCGCATGAAGTTGGAGGGAAAATGCTGTGGGATAGGGAGGAATTAGGGTGAAGGGGTGGGGGGAGGTTTGATCAACATGTTATAGACAAAGCCTGATATTGTGAACTTTTGATCCCAGCACTCAGGAGGCAAAAGCAGGTGGAGCTCTGTGAATTTGAGGCCAACCTGGTCTACAGAGTGAATTTTTGTCAAAGTTATATAATGAGACCTTGTCTCAAAAACCAACAACAGGGGGCTGGAGAGATGGCTCAGAGGTTAACAGCACTAACTACTCTTCCAGAGGTCCTGAGTTCAATTCCCAGCAACCACATGGTGGCTCACAACCATCTACAATGAGATCTGGTGCCCTCTTCTGCCCCACAGGCAAACATGCAGGCAGAACACTGTATACATAATAAATAAATAAATCTTTAAAAAACCAACAACAACAACAATAAAACCCCATTATGTGCATATATGAAATTCTCTATTGATAAAAAGAGAAATGTCTACATAAATGGAGAAATGCTGTTTGTTTACAGGCCAGACTGTTAAGGCATCACTGCTTCAACCGGTGGACAGCATCAAACAATTCTAGCTGCTTTTCTGGGTTTTGTTTTGGGTTTTTTTTTGTTGTTTTTTTTTTTGTTTGTTTGTTTTTTTCTGGAAAGAGGATTGAACCCAGGACTTCACAAATATAAGCACATTAAAAGGGCTTTTTTTGGAGCTGGAGAAATGGCTCAGAGGTTAAGAGCACTGACTGCCCTTCCAGAGGTCCTGAGTTCAACTCCCAGCAACCACATGGTGGCTCAGAACCATCTGTAATGAGATCTGGTGCCCTCTTCTGGCCTGCAGACATACATTCAGGCAGAACACTGTATGCATAATAAACAAATAAATCTTTTTTAAAAAAGAGGGGGACTATTTTTTTTTTTTAGAAATGGACTAAAATTTCTAAAACTAACACTAAAGATTTCAATCAGACAAAACAACTTTGAACTAAAAAAATAAAATTTGAGTTCTGACACTACCTTCCAAAACTTTACACTTACATAAAATAATGTCATAAAAAAGGGGGACAGTGGTGATGGCTCACTGGGTAAAGGCACTTGTCACCAAGCCTGATAACCTAAACCCAACAGCCCAGACCCACACTGTAGAAAGAGAGCTGACTCCAGCTAGATGTCTTCTGCCCTCCACACACATGCTGTAGCACACTGCACCACACACACACACACACACACACACACACACACACACACACACACACAGTTACATGCATACAGACAAAACAAATGTAGGAAAGGGACTTTAGACTATCATCAAAAGCTATCCAGATTGTTTGGCATTGGCTTTTAACAAGTATGCAAAGGCAATTCAATATAGAAAGGATGCTTACCAACAAAAGATGCTAAAAATGAGCACATAGGAAAGATGCCCAGCTAGAATAATAGCATCACCTGTAATCCCAGCCCAGGGAAGGCAGAAGCAGGAGAATGGTGAGTTCAAGGACAGCCTGCCAAAAAAAAAAAAAAGAAAAGAAAAAGAAAAGAAAAGGGAAATTGTTTAATTCATACCTCATACCACATGCAAAATAATAGCTTAAAACAGATCACAGGGGGTTGGGGATTTAGCTCAGTGGTAGAGAACTTGCCTAGCAAGCGCAAGGCCCTGGGTTCAATCCTCAGCTCCAAAAAACAAAAACAAACAAACAGATCACAGAGAGTGTGGGTGTGGTTGTGATATGCTGGAAGCTGAACCCAAGACCACAAAGGGGTCAGGTGAGCTTTAACCACTTAGCTTTCTCCCCAACTCTGGACCATGACTTTGAATGAAATACCTCCAACTACAAAGGTGGTGTAGCTCAGGTACACTGGCCTAGCATGCCCAAGGCTCTTGTTTTGATCCCAAGCACACACATGAATATGCACATACACACAAATACACACATATGCACACATGCACACATCAAACTAAAAACACACAAGAAGGGGTTGGGGATTTAGCTCAGTGGTAGAGCACTTACCTAGCAAGCACAAGGCCCTGGGTTCGATCCTCAGCTCCAAAACACACACACACACACACACACACACACACACACACACACACACACACAAGAAAACCTCTAAAGTTATAACATTTCTAGGGGAAAAACCTTTGGGCCTTTGATCCTGGCAAAGCTTTCTTGAAGACAGCAGTGAAACCATGATGTATAATGAAAAAGGTGTAGAAAGACAAGTCACAGATCAAGGAGATATTTCCAAACCCTGTATGTGGAATACATATAGAACTGTGGACTCTGTGGGGGAATAAACCCAATATTCATCAGAAAAAACTTACCCAGTCTCTACCAAACAAGATGCACAAAGTTAAGACTCTACTGGGTCTGAGGAGCAGGCAGGCAGCAAGGTGCCTACCTTGCAAGGATGAGGACCCAAGATAGACCCCAGCACCCAAACAAAAGCGGGGTGTGATAGTGCATGTCTACAGTCCCAAAACTGTGGGTGCTGACCAGCCAGCCCAGCCTAATCAATAAACTATAATAAGATTCATGGCGAGACATTGTTTCAAAAATACAAGTGGTGAGTGATTGAGGATGACATCTGGCGTTGACCTCTAGCCAAGGGTTCAGGGACAGTCAGTCAGTCAGTTGGAAAATATAAATTAAAACCACATGATTGCCGGGCGGTGGTGCCACATGCCTTTAGTCCCAGCACTTGGGAGGCAGAGCCAGGCGAATCTCTATGAGTTCAAGGCCAGCCTGGTCTACAGAGATACAAAGCTACACAGAGAAATCCTGTCTGGAAAAACCAAAAAAGGAAAAAAGAAAAGAAAAGAAAAGGAAGAAAGGAAGTTAAATATGCAAGAGGGAAATTCTATCCCCTCTCTGTGGTTGGTTATGTAAAATTAATTTAAAAAAAGGAAAATGAAAAACATACACCTGGCACATGATCTGGCCACCCCTAGATATATGCTCAAGACAGGTGATAGCATGTATCTTTACACCCCTAGATATATGCTCAAGACAGGTGATAGCATGTATCTTTACAAAGACATGTAGATGGCCGGGATAGATATGAAGCAACCCCAGCTTCCCTCAGCAGATGTGAGGATAAACAAGTGTCCTAAAGGGACAATTTGGCCAAGAGATACTCACACACCTAGTTCACAGGAACAGTGTTCACAAAAGCCAAAAGCTGGAAGCTCCCCAAGCATTCACTTGCCCTGGCCAGCGGGGTTTCAACGGGGGTGACCTACTTGTGGGAGCGAATGAAAGAGACAGGGGACATGAAGGATGACAGCAAGACAAGATTCTGACCAAGCAGCAGATTTTATTTTCCTCTGCAAGGCTTATATAGCATAGGAGGGGAGGGGGCAGGAAGGAGGGAAGGGGAAGAGATGTGGAAGAAGTGCAAGACGTGGGAGACATGCAGGTCGTGCAACTGCAAGATGTCGGCTATGGTCACTGCTCAGAGGCCATTTGTTCTGTTGCTAGGCTACCTGACCATGGAATGCTCTTTACATTCGGTTGCCATGGCACCTGACTGTGGAATGTTCTTATCTTTGGGAGCCTCTGGTTAGTAAACAGGTGTTACTGCTCTGGGGAAGGGCAGTGGGCTTATGACTTGTTCTCTGGCTTAGCTAGTACTTTCCATGGTTCATGTTTGGTTCCTGAAATCTTGGTCCTTAACATTCACTAACAGAAATGTGTATGCAAAATACAGTGTTCACATTGAATGGTGTGTGTGTGTGTGTGTGTGTGTGTGTGTGTGTTTTGTTGGTTGTAGATAGAGTCTTGCTATATAGCACTGACTAGCCTCAAACTCATGATCCTCCTGCCTCAGCTTCTGAAGTTAATCAGGAATGTGCCACCATACCCAAGGTACCACCATGTCTTTATCTGACACAAACACACTCCACTGTCTTCACAAGTCCTACACTAAAGCAGCTGGATTTTGGTTCTTTCTCTCCTGGGAGACTCTGCATCTTTGATTCCTTCTTTAAGGAGACAAAACTCATGGACCATTTCCTCATGGATCCCTGCACAGTGGAATAATGGATGACAGTATTCTAGAACAAGTCCAGAACAGCAAAGGCCCCAGGAAATGAAGCTATGGGTGTGGGACCCACAAGAGCCCTTTCTCACTCAGGCAATGGAGATGGGCCCAGAGTCCAGGGGGCCCTGCCAGCAGACCTATGCCCATCCTATGTCTCTTGCCCTTTCTGCAGGCCCAGCTCAGCCCAGAGCCTACAGAGCAGTTATCAGCTATGCTTATCCATTCCCACGGCTGGCCCCTCAGGATCCATTTTCCCTGTCTCTCTGCCCAGAGAAGCCAGTTTTAAAAAACTTATCCTCCTGGGACAGCATGGATGCAAACCAACAATGAATGTGTCTGGATGCAGAGTCCACCTGGAGCTTGTCCTGTCAGAACCGCAAGCTACAATGCCTATGATCAGAGCTCTGAGTCTTGCATTTGACTGCAAAGCCAGTCTCCTCTGTGGATGGCTTGCATGGGCTCTTGGCTACCCTCTCCTGCCCTCAGCCTACCTGGGAGATTTGTTCTTTCTCTGCTGGAATTACCCAATGTAACATCTAGAGAAGCGGTGTGATAGAGGAAGAATATTCCAGGGCTGGAATGATGGGTGATGACTGTGGTGGTTTGAATAAGATTGGGCCCTATAGGCTGGTAGATTTGAATGCTTGGTCATCAGGGAGTGAGTGGTACGCTTTGAGAGGAACTAGGAGGCGTGGCCTTGTTGGAGGAAGTGTGTCACTGGGGGAGGGATTTGGAGTTTCAAAAGCCTAAGCCAAGCCCAGTGTCTCTTCTCTCTTCCTGCTGCCTGTGGATCTAGATGTAGAACTCTCATCTACCATGTCTGCATGAGTGCTGCCATGCTCCTTGCCATGAAGGCAATGGACCAAACCTCTGAAATGGTAAGCCAGCTCCAATTAAATTCTTTCCTTTATAAGAGTCGCCATGGTCATGGTGTCTCCTCACAGCAGTAGAACACTGACTAAGACAATGATCTTCCAAACCAGGCCCAGCATGAGCAAAGGCCCTAGACGTGAAGCTGTAAGTGTGAGACCCATTAGAACCCTTGGCCAAGGGACTGGACCTCTCTGAGCCTCAGTGTCCAAATAAGTAAAACCAGGGTTAATAAAAGGATTAGAGGAGAAAATGGCCTTCAAAATAATTCTCCTCCAGGGAGCTGGAGAGATGACTCAGCAGTAAAGAGCACTGACTGCTCTTCCAGAGGACCTGGGTTCAATTCCCAGAACCCACATGGTGGCTCTCAACCATCTGTAATGAGGATCTGATGCCCTCTTCTGTCATAAAGATGTACATGCAGAAAGAGCACTCAAGTACATAAAATAAATAAATACATCTTTTAAAAAAAGTATCCAGGCTGGAGAGATGGCTCAGAGGTTAAGAGCACTGATTGCTCTTCCAGAGGTGCTGAGTTCAATTCCCAGCAACCACATGGTGGCTCACAACCATCTGTAATGAGATTTGGTGCCCTCTTCTGGTCTGCAGGCATACATGCTGTATACATAACAAATAAATAAATCTTTTAAAAAATATCCTCCTCCTTGTTTATTGGGCTCTGGCCCATCTTGTTTATTCTAGCTCAATTCCTACCTTGAAGTCTTTGTACTTAGTGCCCCATGTGTCTGAAAATTTCCCCCAAACACCTGCACTCAGATGGTACCTTCACAGGGAGGTTTCCTTTCACCCCCATCCCTCCCTGCCTTTTACCCCACTTTTATTTTTTTCAAAACCCTAAAACTACCTACCACAGCAGAGGGCAATGAGTTTGTTAACTTCCTGTCATTGAACTGATAAAAATGACATGGGGGGGGGGGGGGACTGGAGAGATGGCTAAGCAGTTTAAGAGCACTGGCTGTTCTTCCAGAGGACCGGGGTTCAATTCCCAGCACCCACATGGTGGCTCACAGCTGTCTGTAACTTCAGTTCCAGGGGATCAGACACCCTCACACAGACATACATGCAGATGAAACACCAATGCACACCAAATAAATAAATAAATAAATAAATAAATAAATAAATAAATAAATGCTTTAAGAAAGAAAAGAAATGGCATTTTGGTGGGGCAGAGACCACACCCGTTGCTGGTCCTAGGACAGCACCTGGCATGTAGCATTCCACAAGTGTTTGACTGGAGAGGCAGCAGCTGATGGTGTGACCTAGTCACTTTGCCTTCCCTGGAGCTCAGCAAGAGCAGGTGCTGATATTTCTGCATTGGAGAAGTCATGAGGCCCAGGAAAGGATGGGACTAGTGTTCTAGAAAATGTAGAGCTGCAATGGATGGGACTCGGAGGTGCCCATGGCCTGTTCTGAAGCCACATACCCAGGCTGTGACAGAGATCAAGAGCACACATTGGCCCTTGGAGGACTCCCTGCCCGAACGCACCCTGAGCCTTGCCCCAACAGCCCTGCTCCCCAAGGTCCTGCAGACCTAGATCAGGATAGGTAGAGGCAGCAACCACGTCAGCAGGCCCTCCCTGCCAGGGGTTTGAGAAGAGACCCCAGAACAGGGTCCTCACGTGCAGGCCGAGTAGACAATGAAACAAGACCCTAACCGGAGAGTACACAGGGCATAGTCACAGGTGTACACCCCTAAGCCATTGCACCAGGGGCCTGGCACATCACAACTTAGGAAGCCAGAGTCATAGATAAAAGCTAACTCTGATCAACTCTAGGAATACGACCTCAGAAAGTCACCTAACAGTTCTGTACCTCAATTTCCCCATCTGTCAGGGAAATACTAAAGTCTGCTTCCTGAGCTGGCAGGTTGTTTCTTACCACTTCACGGCTCTCTGCTGGGTTCATGTTGAGGGTGAGGGTGAGGATGTTACCTTACTTCATTTGATCCCCAAAAACCTTTTTTTTTTTTTTTGGTTTTTCGAGACAGGGTTTCTCTGTGTCACTTTGCGCCTTTCTTAGAACTTGGTAGCCCAGGCTGGCCTCAAACTCACAGAGATCCTCCTGCCTCTGCCTTCTGAGTGCTGGGATTAAAGGTGTGTGCCACCACCACCCGGCCCCCAAAACCTTTCTAACATGAGAGGAAGAACACAAGGATCAGAGATGATATAGATATAATAGGATGAAAGGGTAGATTAAGGAACTTACTTCTAAAGAACAACAACTTGTCTAAAATGTTTTACATTGGTGTAGATTTTAGTCTATTGATACAAACTTAGTTAATTTTGTTATACTATGTATATATTTCTACTCTTGTTTAAGGTATTATGTTTGTACAGCTCATTTAAAATTGTAATGGATAATTAAAAATAGATTAATAATTAATCATCTGTGATAATCATACTCATAGCCATGTTAGTTAAGTCTTCTAGGTATACATAGAGATATTTCAGATAGATAGGTAATCTTCAAATACTTCAAAGACCTACAGAATATGGCATTTAAAATATTTTTAAAATTTAGACTTTCTGGACAGTGAGACATGTCTGCTCCTGGCAGCACTGATTTACTTCAGAGAGGAGGATGGGCATTGAAGACACTTCATATCTTATCTTCACCTTGGCAAAAATAGCCATTTGGGCAAGAAACTGTTCTTTGCCTGGACTGCTTGATCGACTGGGCCAGGCAGGAAAACTCTTAACTACACAGAGAAGGTAGTGGCCAGCCCAAACCACACAGCTAAGAATGGCTGGGATAAAAATAGACCCAAGCCTGCCCATTGTAAAACCCCCCAGTTTTACCCCCAATGTAGAGAATACATTGGCACCCCAACTCCAGACCAGATTCACAAAGATCCCCAAGTGATGAGATTTTTTTTCCTCTTTCCCTAAACTTCAGATTTTGTTTGTTTGTTTGTTTGTTTGTTTGTTTGTTTTTTAAAGACAGCATGTCTCTGTGTAGCTTTGGAGCATATCCTGGAACTCGCTCTGTAGACAAGGCTGGCCTCAAACTCACAGAGATCTGCCTGGCTCTGCTCCCCGAGTGCTGGGGTTAAAGGCGTGCACCACCACTGCCCTGATAAACTTCAGACCTTAGGGCATATGATGACTATAGTAGATGGAAGGGCCCAAGGCTCCAGGTGGAGACTGTAGCAATGTACCCCCAAGCTCCCAGCCTAGCACACCAGCAATGTGGGCTGGCCTTCCCGGCCACACACCTCCTCTCCAGCACAGGCAGACTGGGGTCACCGCACAGCAAAAGTTCAGTCAGGTCAGGCCCAGTTCACACAGCCTCAGTGTGACCCTCTGTCACCTCTCCACTCATGTTTGGGTAGAGAGACCCCTGAAGCCACTTCCCACCCAGGGTCTGCCAGGCTAATCGGCCACTGGCATGGAACTCTCAAAATAAGACAGCCCTCACTCACATGGGACCCACACCTATAAATCAGGGAGGGTGAGGGGTGGAGACATTCATAAATCCATATCAAACAGCCCCCAAATTATGACAGATGACACAGCAGTCATAAAATTGCCCAAGCAAAACTCACCAAGCCATTAATTTCATAGCCATAGAAAATAAACAGACACATTTTTCCTCGGCCCTAATAAATTTTTAAAAACTCAAAAGAATGGTCCATCTGCTTCGAATAATTTTTAATTTCCTATTCTGTCTCATTCCCATTAGCTATTCCACAGAGATATTTGCTAAATTCTTTCATTTACCTCCGCCCATCTGTATTCAATTACCTGAGTCCCAAATAGACTGAGTTTTGTTTCTCCTATGCACGGGACAAAATGCCCTCACCTGTCCCCTAAAGCAAATGTTATGTGTGTTTTATTATCTGCTAGACTGTATGAGTCATTCTAAACTCGATTGCCCACTACAGAAAGGCTTGGAGAGCATGTGAGTTTGATGTTTTCTGGCTTGGGTGGTGAACACCTGCCCGGTTCTCAGAGAGAATCTATTAACATGGTAAAATGCGGTAACAGATGTTTGTGAGTGAGCAAGGGGCCGTGCAGGCCTGTGACCAGGCCCAGTGTCAGGCGTGCTGTGGAAACACTCAGAGGTCAGGGGGCCAGGCTGTCAGAAATGGTGTTTCCTGGCCTGCCTTATCCTTGCTGCCTGGAGGTTCCCACTGCCTCCCTGGGCTCTCCGCAGCCACTGCAGTTGTAAGGACCTTTCAAGGTCACTTTGGATTAACAGAAAAGAAACTGATGACCAGAGAGGACATGAATCTCGGTCAAAGTCACAGCATACCAGAGAAGAAGAACATCCCGGAAAGGCTGCAGAAGGACCAGGAACCAGAGCTAACCTGTGGGCACAGCTCAGCACCTCCTATCAAGGAAAACGACATCATTCCTGTGTTTTCAGTCTCTGGCCATTCATTCTTCCCTCTCCTGCAGGTGCTGGACCAGGGCCGTGACACAGTAAGGAACTCAGAACAGAGCTGAGGGCCAGAGCCTTGTCTTGGGGTGGCCTGCCTTCAGGGCAGCTTGATCCCTTTACAAGGCCCCAGGAACATGGGCTTCCAGAGTGGTAGGGTCCACTGGCCTGCAGGGTAGATGCCCCTCCCCTCAACACATGCAACTCCTGCCCCACTGCTCAGCCCTTCCTCCTGACAAAGACCAGCTTTAACAGGCTCAAGGGATAGGCCAGGAGTGGAGCACCTTGAACATCCTCAAAAGCAACCCTACAACAATGATTGAGAGCACCTCGCCTCTTAGATGGGATGATTCTGAGACATGTCCTGCCATGTCTTGGCCAGGGATGCTTTTGCTCTCATAGGAAACATCTGGTAACATCTGGAGACATTTTGATTGGAAGGTTATGACAGGCATCCTTCAGAGCCCAGGAAACCCCACCCCAAAAAAAAGGGTAGGGCACTAGCTGCTCATCACACACTTCCCACTGTTTTCCCTCCCCGATTCAAGACCCTTTACCTCTACCAGTAACACTCCCGCACTGCCCCACATAGCTGCTTCCACTCAAATCCTGGTCTCACATCTGCTTCTCGGGTTACCCAACCTAAGATTACCTATTACTAGGGTCACATAAGAACCTCAGAAGGGTCTTTCAATGTACCAACACAATGCCCTCTCCAGAGCTCAAGTTTGAGAATCCTGCAACTGAGTTTAAAACAACAAAAACACTCCCATAATGGTTTTTGTTTGTTTGTTTTTGTTTTTGTTTTGTTTTGTTTTGGGGGGGTTTTTTTTTGGTTTTTTCAGACCAGGTTTCTCTGTGTAGTTTTGCACCTTTCCTGGAACTCGCTCTGTAGACCATGCTGGCCTTGAACTCACAGAGATCCGCCTGCCTCTGCCTCCCAAGTGCGTAAGCCACCATTGCCCAGCTTTCCCATAATGTTTTATCTAAGCTTACGACTTTGTGTTAAACCTCATTTGTAGCTATCCTGAGCTTTATGCATTCTCATACAGCCCACAGGAGACCCAGTGAGCATGCCCAGAATTCTTGGGGTTCATTTCAGCATCTAGACTCTTAACATACATTCAGGCTTTGTGGCAACCACACCAATGAACTCACACAGCCACACCACATACATTCAGGCTTCATGGCAACCACACCAATGAACTCACACAGCCACACCGATCAGCATGAGCAGCCGTGGTGGATCACACTGATGAACTCACACAGCCACACAGGATCATCATGAGCATGAGCCACAATGGACCACACTGATGAACTCACAGCCACATTGGATCAGCATGAGCCACGGTGGACCACACCAATGAACTCACACAGCCACACCGGATCAGCATGAGCCATGGTGGACCACACTGATGAACCTACAGCCACACCAGATCAGCATGAGCATGAGCCACAATGGACCACACTGATGAACTCACAGCCACATTGGATCAGCATGAGCCACGGTGGACCACACTGATGAACTCACAGCCACACTGGATCAGCATGAGCCACAGTGGACCACACTGATGAACTCACAGCCACACTGGATCAGCATGAGCCACAGTGGACCACACTGATGAACTCACAGCCACACTGGATCAGCATGAGCCACAGTGGACCACACTGATGAACTCACAGCCACACTGGATCAGCATGAGCCACAGTGGACCATACTGATGAACTCACAGCCACACAGGATCAGCATGAGCCACAGTGGACCACACTGATGAACTCACAGCCACACAGGATCAGCATGAGCCACAGTGGACCACACTGATGAACTCACAGCCACACTGGATCAGCATGAGCCACGGTGGACCACACTGATGAACTCACAGCCACACAGGATCAGCATGAGCCATGGTGGACCATCTGGCTGAAGATGTACTCACTCTTAAAGACTAGAGTGCAAAACCAGAATATGAATTCTTAGCAAAAGCTGGCGAGCTGGTTGTAACCTTGAGGGCCTGGTTCAGCCAAAATTATATTTAAAAGAAGCCAAATGTAAGGACTAACAAAGATTCCCCAACTTGCCCAAAAGTAACAGTAATCCAGAGAGGTAAGTCAGCACTTGACAGAAAGCAATGGATGATGGATGGTAAAGGTTAACTCAAAATGAATCAAAGGCTTCAACACAAAACTCTTAGAGAAAAATAATGTAGTCCATGCCTGTAATGCTAACACTTGCAGAGAGGATTTCAAGTTTGAGGCTAGCCTAGGCTATATAGCAAAACTTTGTTCCAAAGGGGACTGAGTGTGTGGCTCAGCAGAGTGCTTCTCTAGCAAACCTGAGGCCCTGGGCTCAGGCCCTAGCACAACATAAGCTGTGTGGTGCACACCTGTAATCTCATCTCTCAGGAGGTAAAGACACAGGAAGATCAGAAGTTCAAGGTCATCCTCAAGTGCATAGTGAGTTTGAGGCCAGCCTGGGTTATTTGAGATCCAAGGAAGAAAGAGAGACAGACAGGAAGGAGGGAAGCAGGAAGGAAAGAAGAAAGGTTAATTTTCATATTCTTGGAGTTAGTAGAGGTTCTTAGATATGGCTCCAAAAAATGAGCAACAAAGAAAATTTAAATTGAATTTTAAGTTCTAAGGACAGTATCAGTAAAGTGACAATGCAGAGCCTGGAGAGATGACTCAGCAATTACTAGCGAGTACTGCTCTTGCAGACAACTGGAGCTTGATTCCAGAACCCATGTAGAGTAGCTCACAACTGCCTGCAACCCCAGCACCAGGGGATCAGTTGCTTCTGACCTCTACAAGTACCTGCATTAGCATGCATATACCCACACAGACACATAATTAAAGTGGCAAATAATCAAAATAACAAAATAAAAAAAAAGATTAAGATGAATGTGATAAAATACAACCTACAGAATAGAAGAAAATATTTGCAAACCATGTATCTGATAAGATGGCCAACCTCAATCACTACCCTCATCAACTTGGGAAATAAGTAGGTTAGTATGGCAAGCCTCTGGGTTCGGCTACAGAGGTTTCCAGACAGGATTAACCCATGTAGTGGAGGAGACCTGTAGTTAAAGTTTTCCTGGTTCTGCTCAACTCCTGTGGCCCTGCTGCCGACCACTTGGACCCAAGTAAACACACAGAGACTTATATTACTTACAAACTGTACGGCCATGGCAGGCTTCTTGCTATCTGTTCTTATATCTTAAATTAATCCATTTCTATTAATCTATAAGTTGCCACATGGCTTGTGGCTTACCAGTACTTTACATCTTGCTTCCTCTGTATCTGGCTGGTGACTCCTGACTCAGCCTTCCTCCCTCTTCCCAGAGCTCTCCTCTCTCCTTGTCCCATCTATACTTTCTGCCTGGCTACTAGCCAATCAGCACTTTATTTATCAATCAGTCATCCACAGCAGAGACCCTCCCTGAATGTCTGTGGTACACCTCAAAGGTTGGAGGCACAGAGAGAATAAATGGAAAAGGAGAAAGCCATCTAGGTCAGCATTCATCCTGTCTACTCCATCATACAATGGCCTAATTAATCTGGTGGAGGAAATCTCAACACAGTCCAAAGTTCAAGCTATTGCATTGTTATTTCTGGCTGCTTTTGGCCAGATTTATAATGAGACTCTGGAACAAAAGTCACAACAGAGATATTTTTATAACTGAATATGTTTCCCTCAGGTATTTTGCCACAATGTAGGCCCATGTACTTGAATTGTCATTTGGGAAATGGCAATGTTTGAGAAGGATTAGGAGGTGTGGCCTTGTTGGAGAAAGTGTGTCACTGGGGGTGGGCTTTCAGGTTTCAAAAGCCCACACCAGACCAGCCAGTGAACCAAGACAGACCTCTCAGCTACTGCTCCAGTGCCGTGTATACCCGCATGTTCCTGGCCACAGTGATAATGGACTAAACCTCTGCAACTGTAAGCAAGCCCCCAATTAAATGCTTTCTCTGATAAGAGTTGTCATGGTCGTGGTGTCTCTTCACAGTAATAGAAGTGACTAGACACACAGTGACCAGAAAACCTACCACACTGATAAGGAAGGTTACATATTTTGAGACTACAACTGAGGTGTCAGTGAGTGAATAATTTTTCCTGCAGCTAGCAAAACCCTAGAGCTGGAGCTGCCCCCACCTGCGGAAGTTCATGTCACCCCACTATGTGCTCTGGCTGCCAAGCTTGGCAGACAGTCCTGTTAATGTTTGCTCTGCTGAGTCTTGGTCTCTCTGTACTCTCATTCCCCTTCGGTGCCCCAATCTGTCCCTTTCAGAATGGGATTTTTTTTTTTTTTTTTTTTGCCAGAGCTGAGGACCGAACCCAGGGCCTTGCGCTTGCTAGGCAAGTGCTCTATCACTGAGCTAAATTCCCAACCCCAGGAGTTTTCTTCTTGCATCCTTCTGAATTGATTGAAATCGGGGGCTTTTTGGCCTGTGGCTTGCCTCTCATTCTGCTTTTTCCTCACCTCCTAGTTTGGAAGAGGGACTTTGGTTTTCTTTGCTGATGGTCAAACCCAGGGTTCCACACAACCAAAGGCCATCTGAGTCCTTTTCAGCCCTTGGCCATTGTAAGTAATGTTAACATTCATGATGTCTTCATGTGGAGATATGTTTTCAATGCTCTTGCACTCTATGCTCATTCTTAAAACATAGTGTTACTGTGGTTAAAGCCACATTATTACTTATGAGATGCAGTGTGGCAATTCAATACATGTGCATAGTACATAATAATCAAACCCAGGTACTAACATTTCCAGGCTCCTTAATTATCATCATTTCTGTGCTCTAAGAACTCCCTAGCTTTTGGTAATTTTGAGGTGTGTAACTGTTGTAAACTACAGAAGCCTCATTGTGCTATGGTAGCATTAGAAATCTTCCCTTCATGTTTGGTACCCATCTCCCTTTCCTGGCCTCTGTTCTGCTCTGCTCCTACTGGGATCAATATTTTTAGCCTCTATAAACTAGGAAGGACACACACTATTTAAATTTCTGTGTCTGGCTTATTTCACTTAACATAGTATCTTCTATTTATGTTGCACAAATGACAAATTTTCACTAGCTTTTATGGAGGAAAAAGAAATTCCCAATGTATACACACACCTCATTTTAAATACATTACTCCACTGGCATCTTGGTTGACTCTGTTATCTTAACTGTTGTAAATAGCACTGGAAAAAATGCATGCAGATATCACTATAATATGATGATTCATTTCCTGTGTGTATACGCCCAGAAGTGTGGTTGGTAGAACAAATAGGAATTCTATTTTGAATTTTTGTTTGAGACAGTCTTGCTAGCCTCAAACACCCAAATCCTCCTGCCTCAACTTCTTGAGTACTGGAATTACAGACCTGCACCACCACGGCCAGCTAGTTTGATGTGTGTTAAGAACCTCCATACTGTTCCCAGAATGGCTTGACTAATTTACCACCAACAGTGTGAGAGAGTCTCCCTTCTCAGTGTCCTGCCAGCATCTCTCATTTTTCATCTTTTTTATGAGTCTCTATGATGGGGTGAAGTGATCTCTTGTGGATTTAGTTCTCATTCCCTTTGTGATCGGTGATGGGGAACATTTTCACGTATTTCTTCACAGTGTGTAAATCATCTGAGGAATGTCTCCTCAGATCATCTGTCCCATTCCCTCCCTTTACTCCTTTTCTATCCATTTGTTTAGTGGTGCAGGGGTTAACCAATGGCCTCTGGCACACTGAACAAGCACTGTGCCATGAGGTCAGAGCCCCAGCCCTCATTTACCCAGTTTTGAAATCAGATTATTTTTTTTGTCGTAATCAACATTTTTAGCTTCCATAAATGAGAGGGAATATTTATCTTTCTGCTCCTGGCTTATTTCATGTAACATAGTGTCTTGTTCCATTCATGGTGCCATACATGGCAGAATTTCACATTTTTATGAATGTGTAGTATTCCATTGTGCATAGATAACATATTTTCAAAACATTTTTTGCCTGTTAAATTAACTTTACTTTTATGCTGTGGTTTTTATTTTGAGACAAGGTCTCACTGTGTAGTCCTGGCTGGCTGGGAACTTGATATGTAGACTAGGCTGGTCTCAAACTCACAGAGAAATTCTCCTGCCTCTGCCTCCCATGAGCTGGGATTAAAGGCATGAGACTATGCTTGGCTTAACTTCACTTTTTTTTTTTTTTAAATGCTTGTTTCAAAGTTAATATTCTGAGGTTGGAGAGATGGCTGGATAGTTAAGAACACTTGTTGGGTTTTTTGGGTTGTTTTGTTTTGTTTTGTTTTGTTTTCTGAGACAAGGTTTCTCTTTGTAGCCCTGGCTGTCCTGAATCTCACTCTGTCTGTAGACCAGGCTGGCCTGAACTCACAGAGATCTACCTGCCTCTGCCTCCTGAGTGCTGGGATTAAAGGCATGTGCCACCACCGCCTTCCTGTTCTTACAGAGGACCTGAGTTCAGAGGCCCAGAGCACACATGGCAGCTTACAACTGTTTTTAACTCCAGTACCAGAGAATCCAACACCCTCTTCTGGTCTCTGCAGGCACTATACACATATGGTACATATCCATGCAGACAAACACACTCATCCACATAGAATAAGTATAAATTTGTCTGTTTCAAACTTAATATTTTCCTTTCATTGCTACAGTAGATACTGTTATTAATCAGCCATTAGTCTAACCTCTTCTAATCATAAAAGTGGTAAACTATTTTTTCCCATTCTTTTAAGAGCTTCTACTTCCTGGTATTCATCTATGTGTCTATATATGAATTTACTTTCATCTGGCTTGAAATCACTGCAATTCCTGTAGAAGAAAACCTGTTTGTTTGTTTGCTTGTTTGTTTGTTTTTCTGAAACAGGGTTTCTCTGTGTAGCTTTGCACCTTTCCTGGAACTCACTTGGTAGCCCAGGATGGCCTTGAACTCACAAAGATCTACCTGGCTCTGCCTCCCGAGTGCTGGGATTAAAGATGTACATACCATCACCATCCGGCCTAAGAAAACCTTTTTTTTTAAGTCAGGGTCATATGTAGTTTAGATTGACCTTGAGCAAAACACATCACTGAAACTGGCTTGAACTCCCAATCCTGCCACTACCTCCCAAGTGTTGGGGCTACAGACATGAGCCACCGCACAAGGTTAAGACTCTGGGGGTTCTCTTGTTTTGTGTTTTACTGTGTGTCTGTGTACATGCATATTCATATGTGTGAGTGCAGGGGTGCACATGCCATGATGTGTGTGTAGAAATCAGAGAACAAAATCAACAAGTGTCAGCCTTCCCTTCTGACCTTTTTTGAAACTGGGTGTTTCCTCAGTCAGCTCTGCATCCTGATGCTTCAGTGGGTTCACCTGTCTCCAGTTCCCATCGTCCCCTGGGGCTATTGGAGTTACATACATGTGTGCTACCAAATCTGGCTTTTCTATAGCTTCTAGGGACCCAAACTTGGGATCAGGCTAGTGTGGCCATTTCCCCATACCAGACTTACAATTTTTTTCAATAATCTTGGAAAACTATGAGCTACTGTCATTTCAAATATTGCCTCTTTCCCATTCTTTTTTTTTTTTTTTTAAGCTGAGGATCGAACCCAGGATCTTGCGATTACTAGGCAAGCGCTCTACCATTGAGCTAATTCCCCAACCCTGATTTTTTGTTTTGTTTTGTTTTTTGTTTTTGTTTTTTGTTTTTTGTTTTTTGTTTTTCGAGACAGGGTTTCTCTGTGTAGCTTTTCGCCTTTCCTAGAACTCACTTTGGAGACCAGGCTGGCCTCGAACTCATAGAGATCTACCTGCCTCTGCCTCCCGAGTGCTGGGATTAAAGCGTGCGCCGCCGCCACCGCCACCACCCGGCTTCCCATTATTTCTATAATTCCTTTCAAATAATTTGATTAGATATGCATTAAAGATTTTAATTCCAACTCTAATATCTTAACTCCTCGTACATTTTCATCTTTCTGTGTTTGCTACACTTTCCCCAACTTTTCATTTTACAGATTCCATCTCCAGCTGTGTCTGTTTACTGTTCTGAGTTTTTCATACGTAATTAACTTAAGTCTGTCTTTTAAATTATTTATTTTATTGGTGTTTTGCCTGCATGTATGTCTGTATGAGGGTGCCAGATCCCCTGGAACTGGAGTTACAGACAGTTATGAGCTGTCATGTGGGTGCTGGGAATTGAACCCGGGTCCTCTAGAAGAGCAGTCAGTCTTCTTTACCGCTGAGCCATCTCTCCAGCCCTAATTTCAATCTGTTTATCAGATCTTCCTGGTGATTTTTATCATCTTTGCCTCTTTCTTATGTGCAGAGATTTGAGCTGTGGAAGTTCAAGGCTGCCCTGAGAGACATTTATTCCCTGGTAACGATTTTAATTTGTTCCTGGCCTCTGGTAATTCTGTCTCTTATAGACTCTCCCACCAACTCAAGGGGATTTCAACATTTTCCCTCACATTGTTTGATGCTCTGAAGCTAATTGATCTTTAAATCCTTAGTTATTGTGTAGTATTTAAAATCCCTCTGTTCTTTTTCCTTTGAGCTAAGAGCTATAATGTACCTACTGTGTGCCAAGAACTGTGCTAAGGGTTTGATAGGAAATAAGACAGAGTGTGTTCCTGCCCCCAAGACTGCCAAGTCTCCAAGGAAGCCAGACAACACTCAAGGGGACCACAGCACTTCAAAGTGTATCTTCTTCCGATGGAGTAGGTGATGCCATCCAGAGACACAAGGAGCTGGAACAATCTAATACTCTAATTTTCTTTAAGTTGTCAACATTTATTTGAAGGAAAAGAATGTCCCCCAAAGGAAAACCCGAGTTGATTTCCTACCTCAGGAGGCATTACAGAAGCAGCCTGTTATTTAAGTTCATTTTGTTACTGGAACATTCATGCTCTGGGAGAGGATCTAGATCCCATCCCAACCCCAAGTTACTTAGTAAATCAGTAATTCCCATGGCAAGTAGTAACCCTCCTGGAGGGTGTTCTGGCAAGTATTTTCCATCTCATTACATTTCCACTGGCCATCCCATAATTGCAGTGCTCTAAACAACCATTGCTACATAGCAAGGGCCTCCAAATGATGGATTGTGGGTTAAATGTGTCCCACAATGAGATAGCTTGAAGTCCTAATACCCAGTCCTTCAAGATGTGACCATTATGTCAAAATAGGGTCATTGAACATGTCATTAGTTAAAAGAAGACAGGCTGGCAGAGGACACCCCCCTCACCCCCACAATCCAAGATAGCTAGTGTTCAGATGAAGAAAGGGAAATCTGGACACAGTGGGAACCAATGGAAATGCATGCAAAGACACTGTGCTAAGGATTTCATAGGAAATAAGACAGAGTGTGTTCCTGCCCCCAAGGACACAATCGCCCACAAGCTGGGGGGTGCCGAGCATTTCCCATAACAGCCAAGCTGAGGGAGAGGCCAGGAGCAGACAACTCCCCCGGGACGCCCTGCTGAGGCGAGGATTTGGGCACTGGTCCCAGCAATTCGGAGCCACTGGGTTTCTGTCTCACTCAGCATGAGTTACCTACGAAACCCATGGACCCAAACACACCATGTTTTGCTCAACCTGGAGGCTGCTGGACTCATCCAGTGCTTTTCCCTCTTCTCTATCATGCAGTGCAGGCATTTGATGGAGAGCTAATGGCACTGTAGAGATGCCCAAGATACATGTCTAACATCTGGCTCAAGAGACTCAAGCAGCTGGGGCTGTCTGAGCATCTCTTAGTCGGTGTGTCTGTGCCCACAGAAGCTCTGGGGGGTGGGGGGAATGGACCTCTTAGAGAGCAAGTTTCTGGAAGAATCCGGGAGCTCTGACTTTTTCTGGCACAGCCTAGAGCCTCACAGCATCACTGCCCTGTGTTCTAGTCACAACGGCAGTCCTAGATGGTTGACCATAGCCAAGGGACACAAAATGTTCCATGTTTTAAGACCATTACAATAGCTGAACTGGGACCTCTGGCTTGGAACCTGAAGATCTAAGACAGCAAAGCCTACCTGCCTGGAACCTGGGACACAGAAGGGTGGGAAGCAAGTGAGCAGGACGAGCAGGCTCTGGGAAGTAACGTGGCGCCCCTTGCCCAGCCTGAGCCTCCTGGCTACTACAGGGAAACTACCCACTCTGTCCTTCAGCCACCAGCTGAAGTCCTGATGAGGTCCAGCTCCAATCGGAAGCTGAAGGCATTGGCACCACCCTGAACCTGGGCACAGAAAACTCCCAAGCTGAAGTGAGCCCCAGCCTACCTCTGCCTCCGCCCAAAGGTGGTAATGGGTCAACGCCAGGGTTCTGGACTGGACAAAGCCATCCCTTTCATCCTCAGTCAAAGGCTCTCATGCCCTTGCCTGACCCAGAGTCCCAGTCTCTCAGAGAAGAGTCCCCACACAAGTGCAACAATATCCTCCAGGTGGCTGGGAGCTTGGGCTCACATGTAACACAGCTACTGTCTCCTTCGAACCCCAGCTGTGGGGTTGGGGATTTAGCTCAGTGGTAGAGCACTTGCCTAGCAAGCGCAAGGCCCTGGGTTCAATCCTCAGCTCAAAAAAAAATCCAGCTGTGGCTCTCGAAGTTCCCTGCCTTATGGAATCTTCTACCTCCCTGGTCTACCACTCAGCTGACAAGGAGGGATCAGTGAAATCCCTCTCTGGGGCTCCCAGATGACCAGGGAAACACTTACCTAGGAAGAGTCCTGTGAGCACATGGGGCAGGCCTGGGCAGGATCAGAGAGAGCTCCTGCTCTTCAGGATACATCCCAGGGCTTTGGAGGCCCAAAATGACCCTGAGAACCTCCTCCCACCACCACACAGATGGGAAACTGAGGCCGATACCAACAGGACTCCCTGACACACAGCAGAGCCAGGGCGGAGAATCATAGTCTGATGGAGTCCTCGGCTGGCAGGGTTCAGGCCAGGAAGAGTGTCTGTGTGCCATCCGATCCATTCCCGTAGACAGCACCCCAGGCAGGAGGCAGGGCGGAAAGGGAGGAGGTTGAAGCTGAGGGGACGGTGGGCCAGAGGAAGGGCCCACAGTGCAGATCTTCACAGGACTCATCCCTCCTCCAAGCTGGGGAGCCTTCAGCCCTTCCAACCCCTCCTCAGTCACTCCCCACCCACATTGAGAGGAGAGGCTCTTGCCTCCCTGCCTGACAGGTGGAAGTGAACATCTCCAGAGAAGGATGCGCAAATCATGGCAGCAGCCTTCCACAGCTAGGGACAGGTGAGCAACAAGTTAGCAGAAAAGGAAGCTGGAATCCTCCCCAGGGGTTCAGAGTCACCCCGAAATTCCCAGCACAAAACAGTGACAGAGGGCTGGAGAGATGGCTCAGAGGTTAAGAGCACCGACTGCTCTTCCAGAGGTCGTGAGTTCAATTCCCAGCACCCACATGGTGGCTCACAACCATCTGCAATGAGATCTGGTGCCCTCTTCTGTATACATAATAAATAAATAAATTTTTTTTAAAAAGTGACAGAGCTACAAAGCCTCAACCTTGGTTGCCTCATAAAGAACCAGGGCTCACAGGAGGGGGTTGCATGTCCCCACCCATCTCTGCTGTTTTATCTGGCTCTACTCCCCTGCCCCAGCCACTCCCCTCAGAAGTAGGAGAACCAGTGAGACCCAAGTGGGCTTTCTACTCCATCAAGCTGAGTCCCCAGGAAAGGCTGGGCACCAGCTTCTTGATGTTAGGACAAGCCTGCCTGCCTGCCTGCCTAGTGGGCCTGGGGAGTCAGTATTTCTAGACTGTAAGTACTGCGACCACACTGACTTGTCAGTAAATTCATTAACCCATTACAGAGGCTTGAATTATTCAGTGCTCAGGAGGCCGCCTCAGGAATGCAGTGAGCACAGCTGATGTGGGCGTTAGTGGGATGGATGGCATCAGTGCTGGGCATGGCTGGTGCCACCATGATAGGTCTGGGCCAGAGAGGTTGCTAGGATTGGAGGGCACTGGATATCTGAGCCATGGCCCTGGGTGCTCCTAGAGGCTGGGGAGTCTACAGAGCCCCTGAGGACTCCACTGAGCATGTCTCTGGGGCCCTACCTGTTCCACAGCTGTGTGACCTCCAGATGATTGTTGACCTCTCTGGGTCTTCAGTTTTTTCATATATAAAGTGTGGCAACATGCTAAATGTTCCCAGTAACTACTATCCTTTCTTCCAGCTTTAAAGTTACAACTGCTTTTTCATAATTACCAAAATAAAAGTTACCTGTTGGCACAAGTGTGACCATGTGGCTGTGTCCAAAGAATAAAAGTCGAATCAGTGGGCCCCTCAGGACACTGTTTCATTTCTTGAAAAGAGGGAAGTGAGTTGTTCAGTCCCTTCCGATTATCTGAGTACACAATGAGGAAGGTATTTCCTGCAGGATAGTGTGCTCCTGAAACCAGAGCACATGGGTTCAAATCTTTGCCACTTATAAGCTGTGCAATGTGGGGTAAGATGCTTCCCCTCCCCCCATACTTCAGCTTTCACGTCGCTGAGATGGGGATACAATGTCACCCGGTACACTATGGGTGTGAGGATGAAAAGGGCCACAGGAAATCCTAAGGAGTGGCTGGGACACAGCAAGACTGATCGAAGTATTAGCTGCTTTTATCCCGTGTACACACCTGGCAGAATTCCCTGTGCGGCTCTGGAATTCCACTCCAGGTGACTGCTCTCAGCAGCAAAGCCAGGGATGTTGCAAGCTCCAGCTAGGACAGAAGCATCTTTCTCTGTAAGGGAAAAGGAAAAATAAAGAGTCTAGCCGGGGGTGGCGACGACTCTCGCAAGCACGGCAGCATGCTTCAGTCAATCAGAAGCACGAAGTCAATCAGCGGATGTGGGCGGACCAGCCAGGTGCAGATCCAGGAGAAAGCAATCTACCTTGGTGGGGCTTGTGGTGGAGTCTCACCAAGACATGAGGGCTGGGTTTTCATTAGAACGGACTTAAGATGCGACAGGTGACTGGACATCCCAGTTGAGTCTCTGAGAGAATTCTGTTGTTTGTTGTGAAGTCGATCCTGCTGTTAGCCACAAGGTGGCGCTGTGGCTAGTCATCAAGAGACCCAGCCGGGCACACTGGCCTGTCTGAATCTGCTTATTCGAGGGTGGAGGCAGGAACAGGTCTGCCTCCTATGACCACTCCGGGAACTCTGGAGATTGTGGCAGGCGGGATTTTGGCCCCAAGGCTTCGACCATTAATGTTACTCTTTTGGTAATGATCCTGCCTCTTACTTGGCAAAGGAGACTTTGCAGATGAAGTTCATCTCCTATCCAGCTCACCTGGGAGCCAAGATGAAAGGCAGATCAAAAGCACCAGGAGATTCCAGGCACCATGACTGGCCTATGAGATGCAGGACTCTAAAGAAGGAAGTGGCTGGTGCTGTGCCACAACTCCTGAACTCAGAGGCCTCCTCACCCTGACAACTGCCAGCATCCAGTCCTGACCTCGCAGGGCTTCCTTCTCCTTCCCTCGCTGACGCAGGACCGTGCGCTGGTATTTTTAAGCTAGTAGGTCTGTGTACATTCAAGATACAGCAATAGAAAACTAAGAGAGAAGCACCATCCCCATGGCAGTCAGTGACAAGCTGTGAAAAAAATCAGCTTAAAAACAGAAGCCAGCGCCGGGCGGTGGTGGCACACACCTTTAATCCCAGAGCTTGGGAGGCAGAAGCAGGCGGATCTCTGTGAGTTCGAGCCTAGCCTGGTCTACAGAGCGTGTTCCAGGACAGCCAAGGCTACACACAGAGAAACCCTGTCTTAAAAAACAAAAAGAGAAAGAAATCAGCATGGTGTTGGCCCCTGTAATTCTGGCACTTGGGAGGCTAAGGTGGGAAGAACAGAAGATCAAGGCTAACCTGGGCTATATAGGGAGAGGCCATCTTGAAAGGGGGTTAGAAAGGGATTATTTGGCTCACAATTTCAGCTTTTAGTTCCTAGTCATCCAGCCAGCTGCTGTGTGTGTGGTGCCCGTATCTCCCACTGGCAAAGAGAGTTGCTGGAAGTCTCTATTTCATGAAGAATGGGAAGCAGTTACAGAGGAAAGGGCAGGGTCCCAGTATTCCCTTCAGTCACACCCCAATGGCCCTGCTTCCTCTAGGCTGCTCCACTCCCAATATCCCACACACTGGCCCCCAAACTTCTAAGGTCCAAAAACACATAACAATCCCATTTTATCCCACTGAGAGCTTCTGAGCTCAGCCAGGGTGAGGGCAGTGACAGGTCCCACACTTGAATCCCAGTCCATCTAACCCTAGAGCCCATGTTGTTGCTCCCTTATTTGGCCTCTCAAACGAGGAAACTGAGGCATTTTGGCTGGTGCCAGTGCCAGCTGCCCAGCATCCGAGCACAGAAGCTACCCAGTCTGTGAGTTCTGCCACAGCCATTTTGGGGGACCCAGAACTCCCTGTTTTGTGGTCTCTCGCCTCAGTTCACTCACTTGAATTGTCCTTAGCGTCCTCAGAGTCTCAGTCTAGCTCCCAAAATCTCAACTTAAGAGGTGCTGCAAAGGGCTGGAGAGATGGCTCAGAGGTTAAGCGTACTGACTGCTCTTCCAGAGGTCCTGAGTTCAATTCCCAGCACCCACATGGTGGCTCACAACCATCTGTAATGAGATCTGGTGCCCCCTTCTGGCCTGTAGGGACACATGCAGGCAGAATACTGTATATACAAAAGAATAAATAAAATCAAAAAATTAAATTAAAAAAAAAAAAAAAACCACGTGCTGCAAGTGTCTCTCTGTGAGAGACTGGGACAGGAAAACCCTGGCACTCCATCCAAAGATGTCTTGACAGCCCAGGAGAAGCTGACCAAATGCAGAAAGGGCTCCGCAGGACCCAAAGAGAAGGGGGTTCCTAGGGGCCACTCAGGGATGAGCAGATGGTTACTGAGGCCCTCTTCACCCTGAGGAATCCTACTTCATGTCCTGACTTCTCTGTCCTATGCCAGGAATGAGTAGGAGCCCCCGTGAGTGAGTCAGACACAGTTCTAAAGCTATGTGTGCATGTGTTGACTGTTTTTTTGTATTTGTTTTAGTTTTTTGAGATGGAGTTCCTCTGTGTAGCCCTGGATGTCCTGGAACTCTCTCTGTAGACCAGGCTGGCCTTGAACTCACAGAGATCCACCTGGCTCTGCCTCCCAAGTACTGGGACTAAAGGCATGCTGACTGTTTAAAACACCAAACCCAGGTTTGTAAAATAGCCACACGGGGTCATCTTTCCATCTCACAGTAAATGCTGAGTGGCTACAGTGTCCTCTGATGGAACTTGAGCACTGTAGTGACACAGGCCCCATGGAACTCTATCACCTTGTTTGAATTTACCTCACCTGCCTGGCTCCTGGAGCCACCCAAGTTCCCAGCCCTTAGATTCTTTCTTTGTTTTTGTTTGTTGTTGTTTAGTTTTGTTTTGTTTTGTTTTTCAAGACAGGGTTTCTCTATATATCCCTGTCTGTCCTGCAACTCTCTGTAGGCCAGCCTGGTCCCGAACTCAGAAAGATCTGCCTGCCTTCCGAGTGCAGGGACTAAAGGCATGTGCCACCACTGACTCAATTTTTGTTTTGGGGGGTTTTTTTCTTTGGTTTGTGTGTGTGTGTGTGTGTGTGTGTGTGTGTGTGTGTGTGTGTGTTTGTTTGTTTGTTTTGTTTTGTTTTTCAAGACAGGGTTTCTTTGTGTAGCTTTGGGTTTCTCTGTGTAGTTTTGTGCCTTTCCTGGAACTCACTTGGTAGCCCAGGCTGGCCCTGAACTCACAAAGATCCACCTGGCTCTGCCTCCCGAGTGCTGGGACTAAAGGCGTGCGCCACCACCGCCCGGGTTCCTTGGACTCAATGTAATCTTGTCTTTACCTGTGCTCTGATCCCGCCTAGTCCCAGGAATGGGGGTGGGGCTCTGAAGAGAGGACAAGCCAACGTGATGTTAGCAGGCAAGAAGTCAGGCATAGGCAGAAACTCAAGGGTCTGTCCCATCCCTGTGTCTACGAACAGCTGTGACCCAGTTTGGCCAAGAATGTTCCTTTATCTACATGCACCCAGCTCCATACCCCCTGCCAAGTTCACTGCCAAAGAGAAGGATCAAAACCTGCCTTGACTTCAGCCCTGGCCTGCTAAAGACAAGGCCCTGCAACTCTGTGCTCCCTCCCGTGTGAGCGGAGGCGCTGGGCTGGTGCTTGGTGGAAGAGACACAAGAGACCTGAGCAGAAAGGGAGGGAGGCAGAAAAATTAAATTTTGCGAGATCAGCAAGGTTTCAAACAATCGCCCGCCAACTGAAGTGGGTGCCACGTGTATAAGTCATTCTGTTTTATAGACCATTAGGGTCTCCAGAGAGAATCTGCATAGAGACCGGTGCTTTCTGTTGAAATTAAAATGTCAGAGAAAAAGAAATAGAACAAAACAGGGGATCTGCAATTAATTACCAGGCCATAAAAATTCAATAATCAGGAGGCTGAGCGGCCGCAGGCCCAGAGGTAGCAGAGCCAACGTAACAGGAATGGAAGGCATTAATCTTTTCAAATTAGTTTTTTAATCTGACGGGGATATATGGTGACATGGCTCCCTTCTCGCCCGCTCCCCCCACCTCCAACCGCTCCTGCCTGAAGCCAGGTTGGGGGAGGAAGGCTGTGGTGTGAACTGGGGACCTGAGAGGCGCCCAGATCCCCAGATATGGGAGAGAGAGCTCCAGCTAAGGCCAGGCACCTTGTGCCGCATGCTGCCGGCTGATGTCCTGCTGGGACAGGGCCACCCGTTCCCACTGTGTGCGTCCCGGAGAAGTACAAAAGACGGTAGAATGTAGGAGAGAAGGCAGCTGACCGTGAGCTGGGAGAGGTGACCCGTTCAGGGCTTCCCTTTCCTTCTCGGGGAAAATGGGAACAATACCCTGTGGCAAGGGACACTAGGTGTGCTCAGTAAGGGCTTCCACTGCCTGTTTTCACCGCTGGCCGCTGAGTGGGACAACCAGGACGTCATTCAGAAGGCATGCACTTAGTGCCTGTTGTGTGCTCAGCCCTAAAGAACTGCTTCTTCCTCGATCCTTACCTGGAGAACATGGCTTAAACTTAGTAACATTTTCCAGGACCAAACCGGATATCGAGAGTCAGTGGGGACAAAGAGCTTGTCCTAGAGGCGGGTTCCAGGAACATCTGGGAGAGCTCACCACACACCTAGAGAAAGCAGGTTTCTCTTCTGTCCAGCTGTGCCCCGGGCAGACGCCCATAGGTCAAGAAGCCAATCTACCCTGGTTGTGAATGGAGGCGGTGCTCTCTAGCCCCGGAACCCTGCCCTTACCTCCTTCGGTCCAGTACTCCAGCCTCTCACTCAACTCTAGTCCTGGCTGGGGCCCCTCACTCATCCTGCCCAGTTTGCCTGCCTTCTGAGGGTCTCAGGACCCGGCCAGTGTTGTTAAGAAACAGCTTCCAAGGCAACCACTTCAGGGGCCCTCCAGATTGTAACTCTTAAAAATAGCTCAGGAGGTTGGGGATTTAGCTCAGTGGTAGAGCACTTGCCTAGCAAGCACAAGGCCCTGGGTTCAGTCCTCAGCTCTGAAAAAAAAAAAAAAAAAGCTCAGATAAACTGGGCAGCAGTGGCACACACCTTTAATCCCAGCACTCTGGAGGTAGAGCCAAGCAGATCTCTGAGTTCAAGGCCAGCCTGGTCTACAGAGTGAGATCCAGGACAGGCACCAAAACTATGCAGAGATCTCAGGAAGAAAAAAAAATACAGATAGCCTGTAAGGCCCGTGCCTGTCTTTTGGATCAGAACTCTGTCAGGTGCTGTGTGCAGTGAGGACTCACTAAAGAAAGGAGATAGGAAATAGAAAGAGTGGGGCTGCCTACCTGCTGTCTCCAAGCCACAAACCTTCCACCAGAGTTCAGCATACAGTAGGTATTCAATAACCAACTAGGGAATACCAGCCTAATAGAATAGTTCTGCAAGGGGAACTCAGCTGCCGCCTGCTAGGATGCCCTCTCTAGCCAATGACCGTAACAGCAGCTACCACTATAGAACACCTACTGTGTGAGAAAGCCTTTTGTGGTAAGACTGTAACCCTTCTTTACAAAAAGGAAACTCGGAAAGACGGACAGGCAAAAATGCTACACCCAGCATCCCAGCTGCTAAGGATACTGTCTCGGAACCCACTAACTAGGCCCGCCCCAGGGCTTCTGAAGCCCTATCTCCAAACCCAGGTCGTCGGCTCCTTCAACTTGGGCACCTCTCTAGGAAGCGAACCCTTAAGTCTCTCTGAATACTTCCATTGGCCACACACTCATTTTACCCTCCACCCGACCCGCTCCTCATGCTCACATATGCCTTGGGGGCCTCAACAACAATAGCAGCCAGGAGGGGCGATCACACTGCAGACACAGCAAGAGCCCCACTTGAAGGGCGTGCTCCCCGGCCAGAAGCAGTTCCACATGCGGCCACCGGGTGGCGCGCGGTCCTCTCAGCCTGACATTTGCAATACGGCGATGTGTCACCAGATGGTGCCCGAGGCCGCGGCTATGCGGGCCAGGGCCTGGACAAGGTGGAGCCTAGTCGCTAGTTCCAGTCCCATCCCCTCTACTCCAGCACACGTGACCATCGCCGCCGCCCGCTACCAGCACCATGGCTCAGCCACTGCCTCGGCTCTCTGTCCCCGCTGCGCTGGCCCTGGGCTCGGCCGCGCTGGGCGCCGCCTTCGCTACTGGTCTCTTGCTGGGTGAGCTGCGGCAGCCCCGGGAAAGGGAGGGCACGGAGCAGAGCCCGAGAACCCTATTAGAACCCCAGGCCCTGATCTGGCACGCTCTCCCCGGCAGGGAGACGGTGGCTTCCGTGGGGGTCCAGGAGACCACAGAGCCTGCTGCCTCCTGAGGACAGCCCCCTGTGGCAGTATCTGCTGAGCCGCTCCATGCGGGAGCACCCGGCGCTGCGAAGCCTGCGACTGGTCAGTAGGACTGGGGGCGAGAACAGGTTCCTCACTTCCAGCGTGGTGGATCTCACGTGGCTCTGTGACCTTGGGCTGGGCAGAGGCCCTCTCTGGGCTTCCGGGTTCCCTGCGACCTGTCCCCCTCTAGGCCACACCTGCCACCGCGCCCCTGCAGGATTCAAAACCTGTACGGGGGCCCGTGATTGGCAGGAACCGTACCACCCTCTCCCCATTCACAGCTGACCCTGGAGCAGCCGCAGGGGGATTCCATGATGACCTGTGAGCAGGCCCAGCTTCTGGCCAACCTGGCCCGGCTCATCAAGGCCAAGAAAGCGCTGGACCTGGGTAGGGGCGCACAGCCAGGGTCGCTGGGGTCCCGGGTCGCGGGGCCACCCCGCACCCTGGACTGAGCCAGTGGGTGTCCTGTTCCACAGGTACTTTCACTGGCTACTCCGCCCTGGCGCTAGCCCTGGCGCTTCCCGAGGCTGGCCGCGTGGTGACCTGCGAGGTGGACACGGAACCCCCAGAGCTGGGGCGGCCCCTGTGGAAGCAGGTGAGAGTCCCGCGCCTGCGGCTGCGCGTACTCGGGCTCGGGGGCGTGCCGGTCTGACCGGCCTCCTTCCGCAGGCCGAAGTGGAGCAGAAGATCGACCTTCGGCTGCAGCCGGCCCTGCAGACTTTGGGTGAGCACCGGCGCGGGAGGGGCCCTGCCTGCACTGTCCAACCTGGGGGACCGAGCTGGCGACCCTGAACCTTGGGCAGGGGCTTCCTGCCACCGGGACCGCAGCTCAGCGGCACCTGCCCTCTGTCCCCGCAAGATGAGCTCCTAGCGGCGGGCGAGGCCGGAACCTTCGACGTAGCGGTGGTGGACGCTGACAAGGAGAACTGTGCCGCGTACTACGAGCGCTGTCTACAGCTGCTTCGCCCCGGAGGCGTGCTCGCCGTGCTCAGAGTAAGGACTAGTGAAGGCTAGCCTGCTCCCTCGCCGGGTTCCGTCCCCTTGGTGGTCTCGGCTCCGCCCACCCCCAAGCCCCGCCCAGGGCACCGTAGGCCCCGCCCCTCCTGCCCCCCCTCCCGATGGCCCGCCCCTCCCTCCACAGGTCCTGTGGCGCGGAGAGGTGCTGCAGCCAAAGCCCAGGGACAGGGCTGTGGAGTGCGTTAGGAACCTGAATGAGCGCATCCTGCGGGACGCCAGGGTCTACATCAGCATCCTGCCCCTGGGGGACGGGCTCTCCTTGGCCTTCAAGATCTAAGGAGAACCCCAGCCAGTGACCCTTGTTTTAAACCGGACAATAAAAGGACTGGGACACACGACCTTCTGAGCATCCATATTTGGTTCATCAGGTGGTGTTCCCTACAGGAACAGACAGCTTTTTCAGTAAAGCGTCTCCCTGGCACCAAGGCTGTGGCCCTCTGTAGTGGGTAGCTTGTTCCAGCCTTGACCTGGTACTACCCCTAGTGAGGCTTCAGGTAACTGTCATGCCTACCTAGGACCTGCCCCTGGGCGTGGCTGAGACGGGAGCCCATAAGACCCAGAGGGCTCTCTTGGTTCTTGGTGATCCTGGATGGTAGACCGAGCGGAGTTCTCCAGAGAACCCCCCTGGACTGCACCTCACCCTCCCCCCGCATCCTGTAACCCATTCCTTTACTTGTAAGGTACCCCAAAATAAACCTCCCTTTTCGAAAACTACGTGGAGTGGCCTTAGTAACTCCGTTAGCACTCATCAGTGGCCATCAACTGAGAACCAAGCACCTTGGCCTGGACCTGGAGACCTAAGATGGGGTCGAATTTCTGTCTGCTGCCCACACCCCAGGTCAAGGGGTAAAGCAGACTGGACAGTAGGCACCTCAAGATCCTGAGTCTTTTCTAGCATTGTCCTTTGGGGGGCAGGGGAAGACGCCAGCTCTGACTGGGGCTCTGCTCCTCACAATTCTCCAGCTGCTCTAGAATGGGGGCACTTTCTGGGACCCCACCTATGGGTTAAGGCCCCTGGATGACACACACCCAGAGACTGCTCCAAGGGCAGCTTTGTGAGCGGAGTCTGTCCTAGCCCCACAGCCCCTGGACCCATGTTCTCCACAACCCTCAAGACTAGCTGCACCCCACCCCTTTCTCCCTAAGTCACAAGGACATACTCCAGTGCACACAGGAGACCTGCCTGGTCCAGTCTACTTTGAAAAGTATCTTTTATATACACTGGGAAGCCACATGTGTATGCACACTAGCCCAGAGCACTGTCAGGTGAGCTCCAAAGTGCAGCATGAAATGCACTCATTAGCTGAGGACAGCTTCTGTTGGCAAGCACTACTTTCACGTTAGTGGGTACCGTTCACGGTTCCTTCTCACCAAGCAACCGATCCAGACTCAAATTTCAACCTGTTTATTACCTTCCACAGTGATGGGTGCCTGGAGACAGAACCTTTCAGGGAACCGGTCTTCGGATTCATGTGGTGGGCCAGAAGACACCTTTTGTGTCGCTCAGCTCCACACGTCAAGGTAAAGTTCTATCATCTAACTTGTTTTTTTTTTTTTCTTTTTTTGGTTTTGAGACAGGGTTTCTCTGTGTAGCTTTGGTGCCTGCCCTGGGATCTCTGTAGATCCGCCTGCCTCTGCCTCTGCCTCCTGAGTGCTGGGATTACAGGCGTGTGCCACCACCACCGGGCCTTATCATCTAACTCTTAACCTAGAGGTTCTCTCTTCTTCACGTGCCCCATTTCTATGTAAGGGGAAGTCCCACACACTCCATTCTCTTAGCTGTTCTCCAAAGCTTCCGAAGTGTGCCCCTTGTCCTCCTTCTCTCACCCAGGATTTCCCTCCCACCTTTGATACCCTCCTCCTCCCCCTACCCCCGGGAAGCTTGTGCTGTCCTCTTCCAACCGGAATCACTGGGTATGTAGGTGCCCAGGTGCTGGCTAAGGGGTGCCCGTTCACTCTGCCTCTCCTCTGCCCAGCCGCAGCTATCTAGCACCTCCTCCACTTTCTGCAGGAGGGGCTCCGAAGGGTTCAGCACATCTGTTTAACCATTCAGCACTGCCGCGGCATCATCCGTGGGGTTCACAGTGACTCACTGCAAATTTGCACAAACTTAGAAAATGAAGAGTATTAAAGTATGTATCCTCTGATTTTATTGTCGTCTCAAAGGTCTCGTGGAATTAAGCTAAGGACACAGGAATTTAGCTGCACAGATTAAGGTAAAGAGCAAACTGCTCACCAGAAAAGTATTAACCAAGGTTTGGCCCCTGGCTGGCCAACCTGTAACTGCACATACGTGGAGTCATTAGTTATGTACACTTGTTTTATTCATAATTTGTCATGTTTGGGATTACCAAAGTAATTCTGATGATGGTTGACTATAACACAAAAAAATCTCTTCCTCATCTTAAAACATCCACTGATCCATTCAGTACAATGGTCAATGTTAAAGAACAGAGAACAAACATGCAGACCATAGCACGGTTTTCATAAACGTCTATTTCATCATTGGTGGGTAGCACATTTAACATTACATACATTTAAATAATGCAGAGGCACTGCACAGGGGCAGCCCTGATAACTAGGTAACCACCCAACTAGAAACCAGCCAACAGGAAACTGTCTAAATATTGAAAATACAGGTCTTGTTTAATCAGCCTTTGATGCATCACCTTCTGGGGGAAGGGCAGCCTGCTGGTCACACGGAAATATGTTAAGGCCAAATCTTCTGATAATCCGTTCCCAGAGGTTTCTCTCAATTGGACTAAGCCTCCAGCTCCAAGGCAAGCCCGAGTTTGTGGCCTCCAGCATTAAAGCTCTTCCCGTCTACCAGAGCAGACAGTGTAAGCTTCACACCTGCGAACAAAGCAGACCCCATGACAGGCAGGCCTGCCAAGCACTCAGCCCACCCGTCCTTCCCAGTCTGCAGCTGCCATGCTGATCCCAGCCAGCAGAGGGCACTGATGAACATGGTACTAGCAACTATGGGAAATGCACATCTTAGACATAAAGGTTAGCAGGAAGTTCAAAGTGTTCGAAGCCACAATCATGGTCACTATACTACCCAGACTAGACTCCCCTGGAAAGACCAGATTGTAAGTGAACACTAAAAAGAGGCCTCTGCGGACAAGTAGGAAGCTTCATCAGGTAGGTAAGATGCTGACGTAAGAAGGCTGCTGAGTATGTTAGCAGTAACTGGCCTTTTCGCGCTCACTTTTCTTTAGGTTTTAGGCTTGGGAAGTGGGGTCCTGCTAGGAAAGCTGAGCTGCCAGTACTTGAGGACCCTGTCGGTCAACTGCTCTAAGTGCTCCAGAGTTCATTAGAAACACAGAGCTCTCCACCTCAGACCTATGACTGACAGTGTGCATGTGACTCAGAGCTGCTCTGGAATCCCCGACCTGAGGGGACCCCAGAGACAGACCAGCCAGCGCACCGGGTGAACTCTGGTCCAAGGCACAGACGGACGACGACACGGCTGTGCTTGTTCAGGACAGAGCAGGGGAAGGGTCGTAAGCTACAGCTTCCCACTAAAGGACTGTCAACCCCACAACAGGCTTGAAAGGGTCACAAAATACATTTAAAAAGTTTTTTAGCCGGGCAGTGGTGGCGCACGCCTGTAATCCCAGCACTTGGGAGGCAGAGCCAGGTGGATCTCTTTGAGTTCAAGGCCAGCCTGGGCTACAAAGCAAGTTCCAGGACAGGCTACAGAGAAACCCTGTCTCGAAAAAACAAAACAAAACAAAAAAGGGTTGGTGATTTAGCTCAGTGGTAGAGTGCTTGCCTAGCAAGGGCAAGGTCCTGGGTTCGATCCTCAGCTCAAAAAAAAAAGATGACTCTGCAGTTAAGAACCCCGAGTGCTCTTCTAGAGGTCCTGGGTTCAATTCCCAGTACCCAGGTGGTGGCTCCAAGCCATCTGTACCTATAGTCCCCTGGGATCCACTGCCCTCCCTCTCTAGTGTGCAGACACAGAAGCAGACAAAACACCTCCACACTGAAATGACTCTTTTTTAGAAGGAAGAGGGCTGTAAAAACAATCCTCCTTTATCAACAATACTTACCAGGCCTCAGAGTCTGAGTATAGCCCACTCCAATTAAACTAGAGTTGTTGACCTTTGCCTAGAAAGAGAGAAACATTTCTGAAGGGAGATAAAGCTCTGGGGTATTCCCCATCATGGCACTATAGAGCCCAGGAATCTGACTCAATGGGACACTAAAATTTAGTAGTAAGTATCATATACTAAGCAAACACTAAGTGCCACTTAAAAAACCAGACATTAGCTCAAATCAAATTGTCATAGGGTCCAATAACACTCTTACACCCCTCTGGACATGTACACAGACCCCCGAATTATGCACACAGCATAAAAAACCACTCAAGTTACTTCTGTTGAGTCTAAACTAAGCCCCAAAGCTAATTACTATGTGGATGATGATGCCTCCCAGACCCTCCCTATAGAGGGAGGGCCATCTTTGCGGTGTAAGTGAGGAGGGATTTACGAACTCACGGCTCAGACCACACATCACCCCTTCCAGGGCTCCTCCTCCCATCTCCACAGCTTCACTCCTCCCTCACACTCCCACCTCTAAGCTGCTGGACTGACTGGGCTGTAACTAGTCAGGGCCTACCGAGGCTCCAATGGGGCATGGCTTATCAATTCCTCCTGTGCCCTGACAATTTGGGATTCAGGTCACAGGCCTTCAAGGGCTGACAGGAAGGCAGGAAAGAATCAGTCTCCACTGCCCCAGCTAACATCCTCACTAAGCCACCCAGATGCTGGCGGCCGCAAACTTCTTACACTGCATCCTAATGTTGTTACTACAGATGTGTTGGGCCACATTTATAGCAATACAGGACACATGTACGCAGCCTGCAGGCCACAGGACAGATAGGCCTGCAATTTACTCTCTACTCCAGAGCCTAGACCGGCAACTGGGCTCTTCAGTGTCCTGGGGGCTACAGCATAAAGCTAATTACCGATTTGTAATGATTCAGTGACTCTATTCTTATAAGACATAGACATCAATACACACTCTATCTTGACTATGCCTCTGGGTGCTGGGAAACGCTGTTTCCTCAATGACACCTAGGTCCCAGGCCACCTTTTCCCATGGAGACTAACTAGTAGCTGAAAGTGTCTCTACCACTGGCATACAATCAATCTGTTCCAGGCCCAGAGCATATCTCAAGAGAACAACAGTGCTGAACTGAGCGCTTCACTAGCACAGTCAAAGAAGCAGCGAGTCATGAAGGTATCACTGACTTCAAAAAGGGAGAAGCATTCTGGGTATTTTTCACTTTATACTATTTCTGATTATCTTTTATCATAAAGCAAAGATGGGGCTAAACATACCTGCTTATGGTATTGAAACAGTCCTTGAGGATCAAGAGTACTTTATGTAACAAAAATAACTCTCCTGGACTGTTTGAACTTCCTGTCATCCCCAGTACAGACAGTACAGACAGTCCCTGACACAGTAACAGCTGCTGATGTCCCAGGAATGGAAGCCAATCCCCTGCCCCTCACAGCACACGTTCTTCTACCTCAAGGCACTATGACTAAAGACATACACAGGAGAAAGCCGAAAATCAGACAAGAGTGCCCAGCCATCTCACTCTGCCCTAAAGAGGGGTGAGTAGGTCTTAGAGGTACAGGTCTTCAGGCTACAGCCCCAGTTCTACTCACTTAGACAGGATTCAAATCAAGACACTGAGGCCAGTCCTGGCTTCACTCCCCCCCCCAAGAGAAATATTAAATCCTTTCTCTTGCCAACCCCGTCTCTTCACCTATAAAAATGCTTAGACCAGTGACCTCCCAGACTAAATCTGAAGATACTTCATAAACCATAAAAAGATGAAATCAAAGAAAGTACTATTATTATTCCCCAACACAAGTACAAACCACCCAGGACTCCAGACATGGGTCACTTGGAGCTTAGGCAGGCTTGGGGGCTCAGGGGTAATAGCAATACTAATTCAACAGCTCTCAAAGTGCAGTGAACCTCTGTGATTGTCTTACTTTTCTACTGATGTGAGGAGACACCATAAAAGAGAGCATTTAACTCAGGACTCCTGGTTTCAGAGGGTGAGTCCATGCCCGTCGCTGTGGGAAGCATGGCAGCAGACAGGTAGGCACGATGCTGAGCTCACACCTGATCCACAAGCACGAGGCAAAGAGCTCACTGGGAATGAGTGGGCTCTGAAGCCTCAAAACCTGCCAAGTGACACACCTCCTCCAACAAGGCCACACCTCCTCATCTGTCCCACCAACTGGGGACCAAGCACTCAAATAGGTTAGCATATGGGGGCCATTCTCATCCAACCACCGGTGATCTAGCTTGAATGGCAACCCTCTAGCAACACAACTTCCACAGGAAAAGCAACATGCATTCTAATGCCAGTACATGTGGAAACATGGACTGACTGTGAGCCTCACGCTTCCACCATCCGGTATCCCCAGACAGTCATTCCCACCAGCAAGCAGAGACCCCACTCCAGGCTGCAGAAGTACTCACAGAAATGGAAGCAGTGGGGTCCAACTGGTATTTAGCTGCAATCCCAAATCGAGTGCAGTTGGTGCCTGATGTCCAAGCAAGGTTTACTGAAGTGTCAAAATCTTCACATACTTTCTGATAAATTGATCCTCCAAATTCCGTCCCATTATTGCTATAAGACATTTTGAATTAGAATCTAGAATAGACAATAGACCTCTAAGGCACAGGGTAATACTGTAGCATTACTGTTAGTATAAGCCACTACTAGAACTGAGCAGGCAGCAGAGTGGTAGAATGCTTGCCTAGTGTGCAAGAGCTGGTCCTTAAAGTTCTAAGGAAAACTTCAAAGTCCTTTCTGGTTTGGCTGAGACAGTGTGAGTCTAACTCTATAAGCCAGGCTACACTCAAATTCATGGCAATCCCTCTGCCTCAGCCTCGTGTTTTTAATGATTTATTTCTATTTTATATACATTGATGTTCTACCTGCATATATGTCTGTGTAAGGGTGTCAGATACCCTGGAACTGGAGTTACAGGCATTTGTTAGCTGCCATGTGGGTTCTGAGAATCGAACCTGGATCCTCTGGAAGAGCACCCAGGGCTCTTAACTGCTTAGTCATCTCTCCAGGACAGCCTGATGTTTTTAAAGACAGAGTCTCTCTATGTATTACTAGCTGTCCTGAAACTTACAATGTAGACCAGGCTGGCTTCAAACTCAGATCCTTCTGCCTCTGTCTCCTGAGTACTGGGATTAAGGTGTGTAAAACACACACTCGCACACACAATGAGCAGAGGGGTTAGGATCAAATGCTGCCTATCCTGGAGGAATCCCTGGATTCTACTTCCAGCAACACCGTATACAAACACATATACACACATACAAGAGTACACCAAAACATAAATAAAAATTATATATCTAGGTAGTGAGTTTCAGGCCAGGCAAGCTGTTGCAAGGTATGTCACTGTGATTGGTTTAATAAAAAGCTGAATAGCTAGGCAGGAGGTGTAGGCAGAACTTCCGGACAGAGAAAGCTCTGGGAAGAAGAAAGGGGGAATCACCAGCCAGACACAGAGAAAGCAGGACATACAGGAGGAGAGGTAAAAGCCATGAGTGACATGGCAGCCTAGTCTACATGAACAGAGATGGGTTAATTTAAGTTAGAAGAGCTAGTTAGAAACAAGCCGAAACTAAGGCCAAGCTTTCATATTAGTAAGAAGTCTGTGTGTCATTATTGGAAAGCTGGCTAGCAGGACAGAGAAAGATTCTTTACAGGGGGCTACAAAAGAGACTTTTAAAAAATTGTACTTAGGACCAAAGAGAGAGATTGTTTATTGGGTCTTAAGGACCTTGCTACCAAGCCTGAGTACCTGAGTTTGATCCCTGAGACAATCAGTTTTCCAGTGAACATCCACATGTGCCATAACATAACAATATTAAAAACAAAAACCTTTAAGATTATGTGTCTAGTTGGTAGGATTATGAAATGTTTTTCTTTTGTGCTCCTGTTATTTACCAATGTACTGATTTGTCATGGAAAAAGTTAAGTCCTTTCCTATGTAATCTAACTTGAGTTGGGTATGAAACACCTTTTTTTTTTTTCCATTTTTAAGAAAGGAGCTCACTCTAGTTCTGGCCAGCCTATCACCATGGCCCCAATCTCAGAAAGATACAGCTGCCTCTGCCTCCCAATGCTAGGATTAAAGGTGTGAGGCACCACACAACCTGCCAAGACCATGATCTACCATGCTAAGATAATCCTGTCAAACCAGGACCCACAACCCCCAGGTCATCATGTCAGAGAACGCACTGGTAGCAGGTCTGACACCCCAGCTCCAAAGACACAGAGCATCTCAAGTCTCAATGATGAGAGCATGCACTCTCAGTATCTACACGACATGCTTCTGAGGAGCATCTAGAACAATCTCGTGTCAGATATCCTTTAAATTAAAAACAGATCAAAAGAAATGCTATTCCACAGCACGCTGAGAGCCTTAAAGAAACACTTACACATTAGTATGTAGCTGGAAGTCCCCGGTCCTGTAGCCCACTGCAAAGTTACTCCTTGTCAGCTTTGACTTGGCACTGTCAAAGGTCATCTGGTACCCAGCAAGCCAACCCTCGTAACCAAAGACAGCTGAGCCATGGATGGCAGGTCCAGCAAAATCAAAGTCAACATCACAGCCAAGGTTTATACACTCCCTCTTGTAAGCAGACTTGATTTTACCACTTTTCTTTCTGAAAGAAAGGAGAGACTGATTTGAAACTACGACCATGACAAAGATTTATACATGGTGGACATGGAAGGTTGAAACAAACTGCAGTATGACAATTTGAGGGTTAAAACACCCAAATAAACTAAACGAACCCACGTGAGGTGACAGACCGCCCCATCATAGGAGTGCTTTGTCAAACCGGCAGTCACAAAAGCTAAGAAACAAGTCGCAGCACCACAGTGAAGAGGCCAATTTCTGAAGCAAGCCAACGCGGTGGCAAGCAGTGGTCAACAAACAGCAGGCCGTCACCGCTGCAGTGAACTACTGAACCGAACGAAGTGCTTCCCTCCTGAGCAGCCAAGAAAGCCCCCAGGTCAGTGCATGCAGAAACATCAGCACTCACCCTGTGTTCGGTGAAAAGGTAGTATCAAATGTCAGCTTCAAACCCTGACAGATCTGTATTTTAGGAGAACAAGGATTTATGAGAGTTTATGTTCAGCTTTCTTTCCTTCTTGAAATACAAAAATGACAGAGAAGCAAGTTTGTGAAACACTACCTGGTCTTCAATTGCGATCTCTGTCCCCAGAGTGTTATCGGTGTTCCACTTCTCTGTGAAAGTCAGGCCGTACTCACACCACTTGTACTTGGTCTCCAAGGTCCCACTAACTTTACCAGTGTCCGTATTAGATGAACCAGATGTTGAAAACTCCTAACAAGACAATCAACAACTTCATGAGCCTTCTCCCAGCCTGGAAGAACGCACTGCCTAACTTAGTCAACACACTTAACTTTATACCAGACTACTTCCTAAGAAAACACAACAGTGACAAATTAGCCTCTGGCCAACTGATGCCACTAGAATGTCACCTTACATTTCAACTAATCAAGAGAGATGGCTCCCTGGGTATAAAGTCTTACTGCCAAACCTGATGACCTAACCTCTTCTCTAAAACTCACGAGGAAGGAAGAGAGAAGTCAGTCCCAGAAGTTGTCCTCTAACTTCCATACCCATTCCAACACGTGTGCCTGCACACACACATAAATCCACACACAAATGTGAACATGTAAAATTCAATAATCCCAATACTCAATTTTCCTTTTTTCCTTTGTAAAGAATTGTTTTTAATTTGTCTATATGTACGTAAATATTAAATGAAGATGCCATGAAGGCCAGGAGTCTGATTTCCCTGAAGCTGAAGTCACAGGTGGTTATGAGCCATCATGAGGATGCTTAGAAATGAACTAGGGCCCTCTTCAAGAGCAGCCCCCACTCTTACATGCTGAGCCATCTCTCCAGTCCTTGTTTTCCTGAAATGAGTCTTCCCTAGGCTTCATGCCTTTCCAAACAACTTACAGATCTTCTTGCTGTTTCTTGTTGTTGATCTGGCTGTTCTGGAACTGGCTTTGTAGACCAGGCTATCCTAATGTGCCAGCCTCTGCCTCCCTAGTGCTGGGATTAAAGGTGTACACCACCACACCAAACTCACGCTATTTTCATGGGGCTGGGAAGATGGCTACGTAGTAAAGAGCACATACTGCTCTTGTAGAGGACCCAGATTTGATTCCTAGAACCCAAGGTAGTTAATAGTCTATAAACTCCAGACCAGCATATCTACCACCCTCTTCTGGCCTCCGTGGGTACTGCACACACATGGTGCACATACACATTCAGGCAAATAAACCATACACACAAAATAAAAATAAGCCTTTTAAAAGTAGATTGGGCCGGGCAGTGGTGGCACACGCCTTTAATCCCAGCATTCAAGAGGCAGAGCCAGGCAGATCTCTGTGAGTTCGAGGTCAACCTGGGCTACCAAAATCCAGGAAAGGCAAAGCTACACAAAGAAACCCTGTCTCGAAAAACCAAAAAGTAGATTGGGGGAGCTTCTTGATTTTTATCATACATCATATAAACTCTGTGTGTTGGCAGCAAAAAATACAGAGATTATTAATTTTAAGTACTATAAAAAGCTTGGCCGGGCTGGAGAGATGGCTCAGAGGTTAAAAGCACCAACTGCTCTTCCTGAGGTCCTGAGTTCAATTCCCAGCAACCACATACATGGTGGCTCACAACCATCTGTAATGAGATCTGGCACCATCTTCTGTATACATAATAAATAAATCTTTAAAAAAAAAAAAAAAAAAAAGCTTGGCCTTGGAACTAGAAAAATAGCCAGTGAGTAAACAAACACTCGGCAAGAGAACCGAAATTCGGTTCCTAGCATCCACACGGCAACTCACAACCAGGCACCAGGCACAAAAGACATACAGGCAAAATACATGTAAAATAAAAACATTTTTAATTAAAAGTAAATCTTTTAAAAAGTTTTAATCATGGGTGTGTATAGAACACAACCCCTGTGCCATACCAAGTGAAAGGGGAACACTGAGGGAGGAAGCTGTATCTTAGAATTTTCTAGATGACCCAAGTGTCTGTTTTTTACCAAGGATGGCATGTGAAATATGCCCAAGACAAAATGTAAGCTTTAAGCAGCCTGTCAGAGTTCTGACTTACAGTTTCTGTATTAATGTCTCTACACTACAGTCACTGGAAAGCTATGCCTAAAATTGAATGATCTAAAGTTTAAGTTTATCAGAAATTGCAATACCAGTAGAGTTAAGAAATAGACACTGCCAGGAGGTGGTGGGGCATGTCTTTAATCCCAGCACTTGGGAGGTAGAGGTAGGCAGATCTCTGAGCTCCAGGCCAGCCTGGGCTACACAAGCATGCGCACGCGCTCACGCTCTCGTGTTCTCTCCCTTTCTCTCTCTCTCTCTCTCTCTCTCTCTCTCTCTCTCTCTCTCTCACACACACACACACACACTCAAACAAAAATAAAAAGAAGTATCAAAAACTGCTGCCAGGCGGTGGTGGTGCACACCTTTAATCCCAGCACAGGGGAGGCAGAGGCAGGCGGGTCTTTGTGAGTTCAAGGCCACCCTAGTATACCAAGTGAGTTCCAGGAAAGGCACAAAGCTACACAGAGAAACCCTGTCTCGAAAAACAAAACAAAACAAAACAAACGAACAAAAAAATAAAAAAAATCAAAATTCTTAGGTCTCTATGTATGTCCTCCTAAAACTAGACACTTTCATTAACAGAAATTATCTCAATGCTTAACATTCAGTCTCCTAAAATGCACTAGGTTAGGTTATATTAAGAAATAACATTTGATATAAAGTTTTGTGTCCTGGTTATGTGGGTTGAGGTGTCTTTTGCTCAATGAGTAACCCTGAGGAACACAGTTAACTTGGAGACCTTGATTAGTCTCAACTGCAACAGCATAACTTCCTGTGGGGTAATTCAGAGCTGCGGGAGAAAGCTCTGTAGCTTTGCATGTACAAACAATGGGGTGACATCAAATACACAGGAAGAAGCATGTTCTTCCAACATAGTTTAAATACACAGGAAGAAACATGTTCTTCCAACAGATAGTTTAGATGGGAAATGTATATGGGCAGCAGTTTTTAATCCTGCAAGACAGTGATTAATGACCTAAACTCCACCACCATGCATATATAAGTCCCTGAGATCAAGGGCCAGCCTAATGTATGCCAACGGATGCTCAGGGAACAAGGTCAACATCAGCCTGTGGGCCGAATCCGGCAGATTAAACCAACACTAAAGCAGTTCATCCCCCCACCATGAACTTATCTTCCACATTTTGGGTAGCCTGAGCATCTCTGCAGTTCAAGAAAGAAAGGAGCCTTAGTAGAATTTAATTGTGAGTAGGTTTGTATACTACAGCACCAATACTATTCAATTTTACTCAGAAAGTATAAACAAAACATACCCTCTTTGATCCAATGCCTATAGATTCTTCAAAATCTTAAACTTACTTCCATGTAACTTCCCTAACCCTGTTACAATAAACCTTTCCTTTCCAACAAGAATTTTGGCTTATTAACCCAGTGCTTGATACAATTCTCCAATTGTCCTCAGCTTGCCTTTCCAAGTAGAAGAGTTTTGTTTGTTCTGCAGCACTGGCCCTCATACACAGCCAGTAACCCCCACCACTAAGTTACACCCCCATTTTGAAAGTAAGCTTTTTAAGGACAAGGATGGTATGTTTATTTTAGGGTGACATACATACACAAACATATGCAAAACCCGGCAGGCTGAAAATAAAGATTAGTAGTAGAAATGCAAGGCCCTGAGACTTCAATATCCAGCAGCAGTGGCAAATATTAACAATCAGCTAACTAACTCTTAGCCCAGCCAAGTCAGTCACTCAACCATTACCAAATCGTTAGACTTCGCTGCAAACCAAGGAAACCACAGGACAGAGCAAATATAAGACCTCCTAAGTGCAAGTGCAACAGGTCTGAGCATTAAGAAATCCCACCAGGCCGGGCGGTGGTGGCGCACGCCTTTAGTCCCAGCACTTGGGAGGCAGAGCCAGGCGGATCTCTGTGAGTTCGAGGCCAGCCTGGGCTACCAAGGGAATTCCAGGAAAGGCGCAAAGCTACATAGAGAAGAAACCCTGTCTCGAAAAAGAAAAAAAAAAAGAAATCCCACCAAGAACAACTTTAATAAATTCCAATTATATACAGAACAGCATCCATTTATCACAGTGCCCAATGATAGTTTAGAATGTACACAATACACCCATCTCCAAATCTCAAAACAAAAACTTTTAGAGAAAGAAAAAAGCATACAATATTTTACTTTATCCCTTTTTTAACAGCTGGGAAGGATCAACACATAAGTGATACTCAAGACAGGACAGACATATGTAGCCATCTCCATGGATGACTGTTAGAATATAGCCATTATATTAAATGATCAGTGTGGTCAACTAAACAAGTTACTATTAAGGCCAGAACTCTGACAGGTATTAAGATTCTGGGTTATCACATCTTTAGTCTCAGCAGAAGCAGACGGATCTCTGTGAGTTCAAGGCCAGCCTGGTCTACAGATCAAGTTCCAGGACAGGCTCCAAAGCTACACAGAGAATCCCTGTCTTGAAAAAAACCAAAGAGTCTGGGTTACAAGCCTCTAGCCTTCAAGCTTATAATCTACCCGAATAGTCCCAAATAACCAAAGTCTTTCCCAACTTCTTTTTGAAATCATAGTTACACATATATACACAGGAATATAATAAAACTACATGAAAATCAGAAATAAGACCCAAAGCCAATAAATCAGATTACACATAAATCACTCAAAACAAACTAACCTTTGCCTCTTTAAGGCGAAACAGCTGTAGACATTTATAGGATAAGAAAAGACTGATGAGAATTTTAGTCACTTACCACACCACTGCATGACTTCGTTTTCACATCCAGTTTTACCAACCCAAAGCCTTCAAAAAAATAGAGAAAACATGAATCTTCTGCCATGTATACCCATTATTCACATTACATTTAAAATAATTCCAACCTCCAAAACTTATGCTGTTGCACTTATGAGGTCTTCTATTTGTCCTCATTTGAACTCAGGGCCTTGCATCTCTACTACTAACCTTTATTTTCAGCCTACTGGGGTTTACATGTTTTGTGCAGGGGAACAAAAATGTACTGTCCTACAGTACCTGAAGAATACTTCAAAAGCAGTCAGTTCTACTGAGGCTAGTGACGGCAGATGCCCAGAGTGCTGGCAGGGAACTGGCTCCACCTTGTGACACACCCTTTTCAAGCCATTTTTAAATGTTAGATCAGAAAATCACTCCCAGCCCAGTGGTAGTGGTGGTGGTGGTGGTGGTGGTGGTGGCACAAGCCTTTAGTCCCGGCACTCAGGAGGCAGAGTCAGCAGATCTCTGAGAGTTCGAGGCTAGCCTGGAGTGAGTTCCAGGACAGCCAGGGCTACACAGAGAAACTCTTGTCTTTTAAAAAAGAAAAAAAGAAAAGAAAGAAAGAACAAAAAAGTACAAGCAAAAGGTTAGAATTCCTAAATTGCGACCTGAAGAAAAGCTGAGAAACTGGGTGCAGTATAGCAGTCTAACATAAAATGCATCTGGCAGAAGAGTTAATCCAGCAGGATATTCAGTCTGGAAAAGCAAAGTCAATTTCCTGAAAGGATCCAAGCACACATTTTCTCTTTTAAGCTAAAATTAAAAGAAAAGTCCTTACCAAATCCTTTGTTGAAAATATCTCTGGCAGCTTTACCAAGGTCAGCATAGCATGGAGGGATACACATTGCTAGTAAAAAGAAACATTCTACAGTTAATGTGACTGGCCTCTGGCCTACTACCATTTACATTCAAGACCAATGGGAATGCTTTTGATGGCAACAACAGCCATCCCGGAACAGTTTACTTCTAAGTGGCTATGTGGTGATATAAACTTGGGACACTTCTACCAGTTTGTTTTTATAGAATAGGGGGGCCTATCTTTCCTAAACTTAGTATCTACAGCCTCACAACACACTACTACAACTGCACAAACACTAGCCAGAATTCATGGGAACTGACCGATTTAACTGAGATTAAAAACCAAAATTTAAGATGAGGCATTTTCCCATAGCAAATCCTTTGGTATGTCTTCCAAGAACAAAATCAACACACGGGCAAGGAGCCAGAAACTTAACTCTGGGAACTGACATCTTGAGACAGGGGACATAAAATACAACCATCTATGTTTCAGTCAAGTGTCTACAGCAACTAAATATCAAGTGGCACTTTAAACACATTAATAGGGCTCCCAAGCACTCCGCCAAGGCAGTGAGGCGGAAGGGCAAGGAGTCTGGGTTCCCGCTACAGCTCATTCATTCTAAAGAGCACATCCACACCCTTAGGAACACGTGTAAATGACCTTGCAGTGCACTCCCACCTCTGCAGACTGAGGGAGACCTACTTCCTCTTTGCAAAGTGACTGATCCAATTCTCCAGGGCGGAATTCAACAACTAGTAGTTTTTATTTTGCTTTCCGGATGTGTGAATGACACATTCAAAAGCAGAGGGTGGGTCAGGCCAAGGACCAACGCCCCGGGCGCGAGCCCCCTATCTGCAACCCAACAGCCCAGCACCAAGTCGGTCGGCAGAGTCGGCAGTAAGCTTTAGTGGCCACGCAAAGGGGGAGCAAGACTTTCCAAGTCCTTGCAGGCATGTAGATCGCGACGGGACGAGCTATGGTTTTCCAAAGAGGGACGGACACAGCAGCCCCGCCGCAGACATGTCTATGGGTCTACTTACGCCTTGGGCATGTCGGTACACAACAGTCCGCCATAGCGAAGCCGCCGGGGAAGGGTGATCTGTAGAAGGGACAAGAAGTGCGGTCAGGGGACGGTCAAAGAGCCCACAGGGGATCTCGGACGGAAGAGCAGAGAGCCGGGGCCCGTGCGGCCATCTTAGGGGAGCAGGGCTGCCCCGAGTCCGCTCAGGCTGCCGGCCCGGCCGAGACCCCGCGTTCAGCAGGAGGCGGACAACGTAGTACCTGCGGGTGTCCCGAGGGGCGTTGCCGCCGGCGCCGCTCCGCTAAGCTCAGGCCGCTCCGCTACCTCGCGATTGCGCTGCAGCCACCGCGGCTGGAGGGCGAAGTGAAGGAGACACCGTTGCGCCCCGCCGCAAGCCTGGCCTCCCCCAGCCAGGACCCCGCCGCTGGCCGCCCGGGCTGTCCGCTGCGCCTGTCCTTGCCGCGCCGCCCCCCCGCCCACTCCCACCTGCTCCGGAGTGGCCACGCGGGTCCGAGGGCACGGTGACTCCCCCGGGGTGAGCTGTCTCGGACCGTCCGACGGGGAAGGGGCGAGAAGGAGCTGGCGGGCCACGGGTCAGGCAATGTACGGGGCAGCCCGAGAGGCGAGGGCCGGGGAACGGCGGAGGCGGCGCAACGGCACCCTCGCGGGCAGGGTGGGAGAGAAGGCCGCGCGTCACGGCGGGGCGGGGCGGGGCGGGGCGGGGCGACGCCGCCCGCAGGGTCACGTGCTCCGCCTCCGCCTCCCGGCAGTGTCCCCGCCAGGAAGAGTGCGGGCAGTCCCTGCCCTTACAGGGACTTCAGGCCCCGGGAGGAGGAAGTGGGGCCCGCTGCGCCATCCGCAGCCTGCGTGCCCTTCTTGCATCGGCTCACCGCCCACTGCAGTGTCATCCTCCCGGTGAGGCTGGGCTCCAGAGGGACAGCCTTGAGCCCGCCTCGGTGGGCTCTGCCCTGCGGCCTCCCTGCCACTCACGCTTGAGATGGCTTCACGCACGTGCGTGCGGAGAAGCCGTGCTCTGATAGGGAGATAAGCTTCCCCTGGTTGCGAGGGCAGCAGAGATGATAGGGGAGGAACCGCAGGGTCCGTGTTGACCAGTCGCTAGAATGCTGCTCTCAGATTCTCTACGTGTGCAAGAAGGGTGAGGGAGCGGCCAGTCCTGGTTCTTGGGAAGCAGGGAGATTGCCGCCAGTTTGAGGCTAAGCTACAGTGCGAGGCAAATAGGGGAAAAAAGAAATGCCGGGCAGTGATGGCGCGCGCCTGTAATCCCAGCACTCGGGAGGCAGAGGCAGGTGGATCTCTGTGAGTTCAAGGCCAGCCTGGTCTACAGAGCTAGTCCAGGACAGGCTCCAAAGCTACAGAGAAACCCTGTCTCGAAAAACCAAAAAAGAAAAGAAAGGAGGGAGGGAGGGAGAAAGAGAGAAAAGTAAAGAAAGAAATCTACAAGCTAATAGCCTTGGGAGCGGGCTCAGTGGGTAAGAACTCTTGCTGTGCAAGCAAGAGGACCTGCACTCGGATCCCTAGCCCCCCACATTAAAAGCCAGTAGTAGCCCCAGAAACAGCAAGAGGGTCACTGGGGCTCTCTGCCAACCTGGCCAGCAAACAGCATGCTCTAATTTCAGGAACAGACTCTGGCTCCAGGGAGTAAAGTGAAGAGCAATAGAGAAGGGAAGAGGGGTTGGGGACTTAGCTCAATGGTAGAGCGCTTGCCTAGCAAGCACAAGGCCCTGGGTTCGAGCCTCAGCTCCGGAAAATAAAAATTTTTTTAAAAAAAAATTGAGAGAGAGAAGGGAGTGAAGAGCAATAAAGACTACCCGAAGTCCACTCGCCTCCTCAGGCATTAAGTGTGCATTCCTGTACATATACACACCACCCATACAGAAAATTAGAAATGAGGACAGTTTACTTCAACTCAATAAAACTCACGTCATTCAGCCTGTGAACCTCTGTTTCCTCATCTCTAAGGTGATGTTTACTAATCTGCCATACAGTTGGACTGAGAACAGACTATAAACACGTTCACAAACGGATTATCTGTGAACTCTTTCTACTCAAGTATTGTCAAGTTCTCACTCTCCTCCTAGACTGAGAAGATGGCTAGATAGAATTCCCCAATCTAAAACCAAGTTTAAAGATACACACTGGTTATGTTTCTTCCCCCGAGCAAGCCTAGCCAGCAATCTTGCCCTATCACAGCTGAGTTTGTGTTGTAATCTGGGCTCCAGCCCCTGGTTCATTCCTTCCTTCAAGCTTAAGCAGGTTGGTCTGCAATGGACCTGGCCCATGGGAGAGAATCTGCCCTAGCTATGATACCTTTGCAAGGCTCATGGTAGAGTTTGACCTCTCCATCCCACATGTCTCACAACAGCACCTGCCAAAAAAACTCAGTCTGCTAAATTAGTTGCCCCAATTACCTAAAGCAGGACTTATTCATATTATGAATCAACCTGTAGCCATTTTTGATCTCCAAAGATATAATTTCTTTTAATATATTTTTTAATTTATTTACTATGTATACACTCACCAGAAGAGGGTTGTGAGCCACCATGTGGTTGCTGGGAATTGAACTCAGGTCCTCAGGAAGAGAAACCAGTGCTCTTAACCTCTGAGCCTTCTCTCCAGCCCCCTAAAGACATAATTTTTACTGACACAAGTCGGAGGCTTTACTCTGTAAACAGTAAAGTATATGGGCAGTGCTTAATGGCCACTGGAGACATACATGTGCTTAAGCACAACTTTGCATGGGTGGAAAGATGGTAATTCCTTCCCAATATTAAAGAACACAGCTGACACTCCTATGTAAAAGGCAGGTTAGCAAGAGAAATAACATAACTCACTTACTTGATCATGATACACAATCCAAACTTAAGAGCCCAAACACCCAAGATGAATAATTGATTTTTTTAACTATTGACTTTTATGCTTAGGTTGAATGAAGCATGGACGGGCATACAGAAATATACATGAGCTGGGCGATTGTGGCACATGCCTTTAATCCCAGCATTCAGGAGGCAGAGGCAGGCGGATCTCTCTGAGTTTGAGGTCAGCCTGGGCTACAGAGAGCAAGTTCCCGGAAAGGTACCAAAGCTACACAGAGAAACCCTATCTCGAATATATAATATATTATATATGAACCAAAAAAAAAGGAGTATAATCTAATATAACAAAATGAGTAGGTATCCCAAAAGGCCTGTCCAGGTGCCTCTCCCCCCAACTATGGAGAAGGACTCTTTCTCAAAAGGAAGGGTTTGGTTTTGTGGGTGTATTGCTGGGAATTAATGTTTAAACCAGCTCTCTTCCACTGAGCTATATCCCTACCACTCCTTTTGTTTGTTTGTTTTGTTTTGTTTTGTTTTTCGAGACAGGGTTTCTCTGTGTAGCTTTGGAGCCTGTCCTGGAACTCACTCTCTAGCCCAGGCTGGCCTCGAACTCACGGAGATCCGCCTGCCTCTACCTCCTGAGTGCTGGGATTAAAGGCGAGTGCCACCACCGCCGCCCGGCTGCATTCTACTTTTCTATGACTTGCTCCAGATAAAAAAAAATTCTAATTTCTTGGCTTGTCTTAGGTAGGTGGAGGACAGAGACGGGACAGGATAAGTTTCAAAAGAAACTGTTTCAAGGCCTTCATTTTGAGCAGGACTCAGTAAATAATCCTGTATTATTGGAGTATTCACATCCAAACTCCTTTAGAAGACCAAGCCAGGTGTGGCCACACATGCCTGGAATCCCAGCACCTGGGAGGCAGAGGCAGGAGGATCAGGAGTTCCGGGTCACTCTCCACAAAAACCGTGAGCTTGATGCCAGTTTGGGCTACATAAGAAACTTATTAAAGGATTAAAGGCATGTGCCACCACCACCAAGCTAAGAAACCTTTTCAACAAGCAAAACAAACAAACAAAAAAAAAAAAAAAAAAAAAAAACCCATGATACTGAAAATCAAAACAAAACAAAAATCCAGCAAGACAGACCGAAGCTGCATTGTCTTAGAGATTCAATCTTAGAAATTATGCTGCGGTTGCCTTACTGTTTGCTAGACGTGGACTGCTAAACCGGGCAAGGCAGCACACACCCAGAACCCCAGCATCTAGGAGGCCAGAGTAGAAGTTTAGAATGACTTCTGTTATTTAGACTGTCTTTAAAAAGCAAATCAGGGGGTTGGGGATTTCGTTCAGTGGTAGAACCTTGCCTAGCAAGCACAAGGCCCTGGGTTTGGTCCTCAGCTCTGGCAAAAAAAAAAGAAAAGAAAGGGAAGGGAAGGGAAGGGAAGGGAAGGGAAGGGAAGGGAAGGGAGAGAGAGAGAGAGAGAGAGAGAGAGAGAGAGAGAGAAAGAATAAATGGGATGGGAACCCCTTTTGCTTAGGCCTGGGGAAAAATATAGGAGTTGAGGACTTAGAGGAAGAAAGGGAAAGGAGAGGGACAGGGAAAAGCAGAGGGCCGTGAGGTTCACTGTGAGTTCACCGTGGCATCCACTGGTCGAGTGAGGCTGGGATGTTGGTGTGGGCTGCACTACCACATCCCACACAATAGTGGGCCTGGCACATGTTGTTGGCCCAGATGCTGGACTCACCTGGGTGCTAGAGGATAGACAGTGGAGAGGACACTCTGAGTCAGGTGCCAAAGTCCTCTGTGACTAAAAAGGAGTAGTTGGCAAAAGGGTCATAAAGGATTACGGGACTTGTGGGTTATATATGGCACAGTGGAAAGGTACTGCCTGGTGTGTGCAAGACCTGGGGTTCCGCCCCCAGCACCAAAGACAAAAACAAAATGGACTGACTAGCTAAGACAGTCTAGCCAGATGGCATGAACCACAATCTTGTATAATTTGTATGTGAGGAAAGTAACAGCCTTTATCCACAGGCCAGGCACGGTGTAGGCGGGAGATACTGGGTAGCCTTTCCGGGAAACGGGAGAGGAAAGTATTCAGTGGAGCCACAGAAGACTCAGGTAGTTTCTTTACAGCCACGCTGAGGTTTTAGAGACAGACCATAGAGGGATGATGTTTCAGGGAGGCCAAAACAGTTCAAACCAGGAAGGAGAGAGCACAGACAGGGGGGAAGCTAGGAGGTAGAAATGCACACAGGGGGGTTGTATTTGGGTATACTTGGGGAGGTTAGCGCCCACAGCCAGCTGTGAAGGATATCCTCGTCCAAAGTTAAGCCAGTACATGTGATACCTCTCCCATTGTGCATGAAGAACAGTGTGCCCATGCTGTGGACCATGGGGTCCACAGCCTCAGGGTGTCATTTTTAGGCACACTACAGCATGAAAAACACTGATCTAGACAGTCCATGTCCCAGAAGCAAATTAGGGAAAGACAAGTGCTCTTCAGCTTTCCAGATCACAACAGCATTGGGCCCTCTCTAGCTTAATCTACTTTGTGATAATTAGGGCAGACAGTGGATTTTCAGATTAACAGGACACATGGTACAAGCTTCACATAGCTGCTCCCAACCCATACCCAGGGTTGGTACGGAGACTGATGTGAAAAGACTGTTATTCACATGTAGGCAGCAACCTGGAACACTGGCAAAACATTATTGCTTTAATTTGATATTTGTTGTTTTGTTTTGTTTTTTTGAGACAGAGTTTCTCTGTATAGCCCTGACTATCCTGAAACTCTGTAGACCAGACTGGCCTGGAACTCAGAGATCCACCTGCCTCTGCAGAGTGCTGAGATTAAAGGGGTATGCCACATTGCCCAGCTTAATTTCCTTTTTTTGTTTTGTTTTCGAGACAGGGTTTCTCTTTGTAGCTTTGCTCCTGTCCTGGAACTCACTTGGTAGCCCAGGCTGGCCTCGAACTCAGAGATCCACCTGGCTCTGCCTCCGGAGTGCTAGGATTAAAGGCGTGCACCACCAATGCCCGGCTTAATTTGCTATTTTTAACAAATCTTAACTTGTATTTTTGATACATGTGAGTGTTTTGCCTGAATGTACCATGTGATTGTCTGATGCTCACAGAGGCCAGAAGAGGTCATCAGACCCCCTGGAACTGGAGTTACACATGTGAGTCACCATGTGGTGCTGGAAACAGAACCCGAGACTTCTTCAAAAACAGCAAGTGTTCTCACGGAGCAATCTCAGCCGGGTACTGGTAACACATACCTTCTTTTTATTTTATATATATATATATATGAATTCATTTGGAATGGCTTACAGCCCAACAATGGCTAGCTATGAATGGAAAGTCCAAGAATCTAGTAGCTGCTCAGTCTCACAAGTCTGCATGTCTCAGCTGTTTTCTTTGTATATGCTGGAATCCCCAAAAAGTAGGCTTCGATGCCAGTGAAGGAGTCATTTGTGCTGACAGGGTGAAGGACATCAGACAAAGAACTAATACACCACCTTCCTTCTTCCACTGTCCTTCCAGCAGGAGGTGTGACCCAGATTAATAGTGGGTGGCACACACCTTTAACCCCAGGACACGGGAGGCAGAGCCAGGTGGATCTCTGAGTTCAAGGCCAGCCTGCAGCCTGGTCTACAGAGTGAGTTCCAGGACAGATACATAGTGGGACCCTGTCTCCAAAACAAAATGAAACAAAAAACAAACAAACAAAAACTCACTGAGGAATCTCTCTGGCACCCTAAGCTCAACCTTTAGTACATTACACCCCCAGTGTACATTTTAACACTTTAGTACGTTTTTTTCAATTAAAATTTACCTATATCACTTTCTCTCTTTTTTTCTGAGATAGGGTTTCTCTGTGTAGCCCTGGCTGTTCTGGCACTCACTCTATAGACCAGGCTGGCCTTGAACTCAGAGATCCGCCTGCCTCTGCATCCTAAGGGCTAGGATTAAAGGCGTGGGCCACCACCACCTGGCTACCTTTCTCACTTTTAAAAGATTCTGCTCTTTGACTGTGAGAACTGTTTCTCTCTCTCTCTCTCTCTCTCTCTCTCTCTCTCTCTCTCTCTCTCTCTCACACACACACACACACACACACACACACACACACACACACACACACACAGAGCCAACATGAAATAGTGCCGACATAGACATCTTTCATGAACATAATCAAAATCATCATGATAACACATACCAGGCACCTCCTATGTCCTGGAAGGTTCATATGTTTCCTTTAGTCTTAAGCAACCCTAAGAGGACAGAAGTCAGTCCCAGGCTCTGAGTGCACACAGCTGGTTCTTTAAGGGGGAGTGGGGCAGAGTTTGAGCTCAGCTCTGTTCCAGTAGCAGGCAGACCTCTTAACCACCAGGCACACTGCCACACCCTCCAAGCCTTCCCCACTGAGGGAGACTGATACAAAACAAACATGAAGTCAGCTGCTTTCACCCTGCTGGTGGCTTTTTTCCAGTGATAGTGCAGTCCCAACTTAGAAGTTTTGAATGAGGGCCTGAGTCTCCACAGACACTGAACAGGGGAGCAGCGGAGCTGAGAATGTCTTATGACTTGCACCCCACGTCATTATCTACTGTGTGGCTTCCCTGTGTCTCTGGAGTTCGTGTGGGAGGCAGTGGGAGGAAGATGAGGGAAAATTCTGGGCCCCGGGAAGTCACAAGGGCAGTTTGGCAGGCTGCCTGGACACTCCATACAGAGTAAAACAGAGAAGGAAGCCGAGGGACAATGGGCCATTATTTCTAGCTGTGGGAGGCTGGTCAGTTGGTACAGGGTGACCTGCCATCCCTCCCACTAGCCTGCACTGAGCTTTGCTTGAGAGCAACTAGATTTCCAGTGATTCACCCCTGTGTCTGGAGCAAAGGGCTGGAAGGATCCACAGGAGAGCAACTCAGAGGACCTCCCTTCTCTCCAGTCTGCAAGACACTGCTTTTGGACACACACACACACACTCTGGGCACAGGACGCTGCCTCAGAACCTCACCAGGAAGCAATCCCCACACCTCAATAATACATACAGGCTATGGACCTCCACGATATGGCCTACACCTGACATCCTAAACCACCACAGCCTTGTTGAATGCTAACCCCACAAGGACTTAGTAGAATTTACACACAGAAAAGGACTGAGATGGGACGGATTTGGAAATCAATGCGCTAAACCAACATTAATCCACTTCTCTCTTTAAGTAGAACTTCTCAGAGCCCTGCTACTCTCTGTGTATGATAAATCAAAGAGAATGCAACACAACCCCAGATTCTCGAGGAGCTGGAGAGCCATAATGTCACAGAAAGTATGCCAATCTCAAAGAGCACCCCCACCATAGCCACCCTAAAATTTAACCAGCTCTGGGTCTACCGCGGTAACCATGAAGATACGTTGTTTAGATCTATTGTGGTAAGGTCCAGGACCAGAGCTCTAGCTATTGCCCATCAGGACCCATGAAAGCCACACAACTGCTCCGAGCTGAGGACGGGCTCTTATAACGGTCCATCCTTTACAAGACTTGTCAAACAAGGCTTCTTAGCTTGACGATGCCTTCTCCTAGCTGGCTCCTCTTAGGATTGCATCTTCTTGGACCACAATCTCAAGTCCCATCCCCTTTCTCCTTTGTCCTCAAGCACATTCCTTCAACAGATCTCTTTTTAATTTTATCTTATTAGAACTTGGTGGAGGAATGTGCCATGGAGCATGTGTGGAGCTCAGAGGACCACTCTGTGGAGTCTCTTCTCTCCCTCTCCCTTCATGTGGGCTCCAGAGATCAAACTCAGGTGGCTGGGCTTGCATAGCAAGCCAGGCCCTATACCCACTGAGCCATTTCACTGACCTCCAACTTATCACACATCTGTCTCATCCCACGGTTGGCACTTGCTGCTCAAAGGACCTGCCCTAGTCCACCTGTCTCAGAGGTACTTATAAAGTCTCTCCAGCTCCAGCTCCTCCTGGAGACTCCAGTCACTTTTAAGGATGCTTGTTTCTTATGATCCAAACTCTGAGGCCTCCAATGCAGTGGAGAAGCCCACAGACCCTGGGGGACAGTAGTGCAGGTTTGAATCCTAACACTTAACAAAGCTCCTTGATTAGTTGTGTATTGAAGGGTTATTACAATACTCTTGTGACGCCCACAAGGATTAAATGTAATCTAAGAGTGCTGGGTATACTGCAGATTCTCAAAGAACAGAATCGCCAGGCTTGTTTACAGTTTCAGGTGGGTTATTTCCACTTATCAGACTCCTCAGAGTGGTGAGTAAACTTCATCTTTAGCTCCCCTGAAGGGCCTGAGGTAAAGGCTTCACTCATAGTGGGTCAACAAATAGATGAGTTATGGGGTGGGGCTGTCTCAGAGAAGAGAGACAGAGGATCCAATCAGATCCATGCTGAGTCTTCCAGAAGTTCAGGGAAATCTAAGCATGATTGGCCCTTTGTGGCCATCAGTTCCACATCCATGGGTTCAAACCATATACTGAAAATTAAAATATTTAAAATATTGTAAAAACTGGAGGCCAACAAGTGAAGACGGCCCAGCAGGAAAAGGCACTTGTCAAGGCCGACATGGTGTAAGGAGAGAATCAACTCCTACAAGACAGTCTCTGGCCTCCACAGATACGCTCTTTAAACCCTATACAGCCTGCCAGGACTATTTTAGCAGTGAAAAAGCCTTAGCTCAGAGCAACTAGGCAAGAAAAAAAAAAAAAAAAGCCACAAGTAAGACATTGAGAATATGGGCTTTCTTGCCCAGGTCAGAGTCTGCCTTCCTATTTCATTCAGGACACCAGGACACCTTGGTTTAGGTGTTTTCTTCCATCTTGGTAGGCCAAACCACGATGGCTTCCAAAGTGACCCCCTGTGGGTCTTGGTAGGAGGACGGTACCAGGTACCAGAGTTCCCGAGTTACCAGCTGTGCCTCAGCCTCTAGAGAGGCTCAACGTATTCCAAGGTTATTCCTGAAGCGGCATCTCCAAGGAAATGTTATCAAAGTGCAGGAAAGGGAGGCCGGGGTAGATCATCTCAGAGGTCTGGGTTCAGTTCCTGGCTCCTGGCTTATCTCCAATTACACCCCACCCCCGCCGCCACCATTGCATGAATCCTAATTGGTCTTATAATAAAAACCCAGAGCCAGATATCGGGTAAATGCTGAAAGATCAGAGGAAACAAAGCACAGCCACTTCTCACCTCACCAACTCCTCAGCCAAAAGGGGAAGATCCTGTCTCCACGAATCCTCAAACTGAGTCCTCAGGCAAAAGGGGCGCCAAGCCTGTCTCCTCCCGCCTTATATTCCTTTCTCCACCCAGTCATATCACTTCCCATCTCAACCTTCCAGTGCTGGGATTAAAGGTGTGTGCCACCACTGTCTGGCCTCTATGCTTCATCTAGTGTCTGGCTCTGTCCTCTTATCTTCAGGCAAGTTTGTTAGAGTAGAAACAAGGTATCATCACCACACCTTCCACCTACCCCCTAAAAAAGCAGAGAGGAAAAAAACCCCTCCTAGGCCGGGCTGTGGTGGCCTATGCCTTTAATCCCAGCACCTGGCAGAGGTGGATTTCTGTGAGTTCGAGGCCAGCTTGGGCTACCGAGTGAGTTCCAGGACAGGCGCAAAGCTACACAGAGAAACCCTGTCTCGAAAAACCAAAAAAACCAAAACCAAAAACCAAATCATGAGGGTTGGGGATTTAGCTCAGTGGTAGAGCGATCGCCTAGCAAGCCTAAGGCCCTGGGTTCGATCCTCAGCTCAAAAAAACAAAAACAAAAAAAAACAACAAAAAAAAACCAAACAAACAAAAAACAAAACAAAACAAAAAAAAAAAAAAAAAACCTCCTGATTGGGAACCTAGTCCCCTTTGCTTAGTAGACAAGTATGTTGTTTGTAGCGAGGTCTCTCACCCCAGAGCCTCCTTCCATTCTGTCCATTCTCCATTTCAGGAGTCTGTGTGCTTGTACTATTAGGGGCTTTTGTTTTGGTGGCAGGGTGTTTTGTTTGTTGTAGAGAAGGCTGGGAAGAGTACCTGTGGAGTCAGGGGAGACACTCTTGAGGTCCCAGCTCCGTCAAAGTATACTGGAGACGCCTTCCCCTGACACCCTTCCAGGTGGCATCCATTTTCTCCGAGTTCCAGTTGGTGGACGAGCAAAGCAGCAGAGACACACCTTCAAAAGGAACCAGTGCTGTTCTATGGTAAGCAGAACTGCACGTTCAGTTAATTCAGAATAACGGGGGCCAGCTAAAGAGGCTCATTTGTCTGAATCATAGGGCACATTAAAAAGACATTCATGCCAGGCGGTGGTGGTGCACGCCTTTAATCCCAGCATGCAAGCGGGAGGCAGAAGCAGGTGGATCTCTGTGAGTTCGAGGCCAGCCTGGTCTACAGATCGAGATCCAGGACAGCCAAGGCTACACAGAGAAACCCTGTCTCGAAAAACAAAAACAAAAAAGACATTCACTTTATTACCTTCCAGAATGTCGTGGAGCTATGCTAATAAGCTGCTCCTTTGTGTAGGTCTTGAGAATCTGTTTTAATAGATGAGAATTTTACTCGTTAAGATTGAGATGGCCGTGCTTGTCTATATTACAGTATTTTAGCCAACCTTCTGTTTGTAAGTGGTATAAAGAATCCAGCTGTCATTATGTGTAAATTAGTGGACTCTCCCTCCTCAACAATACTTCAGTGGTCTCTTGGCATGACATCAAGGATCATGTGGGTCTGGGGGCTTGGCACAAAGGTAGAGTGCTTCCCCAGCACTCACTCCTCCACAGGCCAAAAACAGTTCTATTCTCTCTGAAAGGCTTTACACAGGCCCTTTGATCATAAGGGCTGCCACTAGTCTTTCAGATCCTGTGGTACATATTCTCTCCACCAGCACCTGTCAAGCAACTAGTATATATCAGACACCAAGACTAACTGTTAACGACCTTGAAATATGAGTAAGTATTGTCAAAACCCTTAAGAAAGAAGAGTGGCAGCCGGGGGTGGCGCACGCCTGATCGCCCAGCGCTCAGGAGGCAGAGCCAGGCGGATCTCTGTGAGTTCGAGGCCAGCCTGGGCTACAAAGTGAGTTCCAGGAAAGGCACAAAGCTACACAGAGAAACCCTGTCTCGGGGGGGGGGGGGGGGGGGGGCCGGGGGTGGCACACACCTTTAATTCCAGCACTCAGGAGGCAGAGGCAGGAGGATCTCTGTGAGTTTGAGGCCAGCCTGGTCTATGGAGCTAGTCCCAGGACAGCCAGGGCTACACAGAGAAACTTTTTCTTAGAAGAAGGGAGAGAAGGAAGAATTTTTTTTTTTTTTTTTTTTTTTTAAGAGAATGGGACTACAAGGGAGTCAGCTCATCCTGGGAGCATGATGAAAGCCTCAGGGTTAAATGGACTCTTACAAATGGAGGCTGTATTTGTTGGGCACACACACGAAAGCGGTGCCAGGCCCTCCCTCTGCTCTGTGCTGGTGAACACATCTATCCCTTGCTGTTGCTGCTGCTGCTGCTGCTAGCCCTTGCTGACACCAGATTCCAGCTTCTTTGGGTCCCAACAGGGACTGAAGACCAGCAGCTCTCCAGGAATCTTCTGGAAGCAGGTCAGGACTGCTGAGGCATGCAGCTTCCATGTCCTCAGCCTCTCCAGCATGGATATTGCTGTTGCTGGACTATACAGCCACTGTGATGTAATAAGCAAATCCAAAGACTCCCCTGGCCTTTTTGTTGAGAAAGGGTCTCGCTGTGTAGCCCTGGCTGGCCTTAAACTCAGGAATCTATCTGCCTCTGCCTCCGAAGTAGTGAAGTTAAAGGCACATGACATCACAAACCAGGCTAGCCTTCCCACCTTTGTGTGTGTTGTGTTCGTGTGTGTGTGTGTGTGTGTGTGTGTGTGTGTGTGTGTGTGTGTTCATAAGTATCCGTGCATATGATATGGAGGTCAGAAGTTGAAGTTAAGTGGCTTCCTCTATCACTCTCCATCACCTTTAAAATTACATTTATTTATTTGAGGGTGTGAGAATGAGAATTAGTCCAGGGGATTGAACTCAAGTTGTCCGGTTGGCAGCAAGTACCTTACTGAGCGATGGCATTGGCCCTGAATCTCTCACCGAACCTCAAGGTCACTGTTTCAGCTAGGCTGGGGGCCAGCAAGCCCCTGGGATCTAGTCTCCCCCTCTTAATACTAGGCAAGTACAAAAGCATACCACTGCACCTTTGGAAGCCAGACTCAGATCTTCACACTTGCAAAGCATGCACCTCAACCTACTGAACCATCTCTAGAGGCAGTGTGTGTGTGTGTGTGTGTGTGTGTGTGTGTGTGTGTGTGTGTGTGTGTGTTTCTAGACAGGGTTTCTCTGTATAGCCCTGGCTGTCCTGGAATTCACTTTGTAGCCCAGGCTGTCCTCCAACTCACAGAAATCCACCTGCCTCTGCCTCCCCAGTGCTGAGATTAAAGGCTGGGCCATCACTGCCTGGTGCCTGCTGACTTTTTAATGGAGCTGAGGCTAGCACTTGAAGATCCAAGAAGCCAAGAGTGAAAAGGTAGATCCATTGCAACTAACAGACCACATCAGACAGAGAGCTGTAAACAACACTGAACACTGCTTGTGATGCCCAACATGAATGGGATGGCTGCTGGGCCCCACTGCGTTCATTCCTATGGCTGTAAGGCCCAGGTTCCCTAGGCCCTTCCCTCCTGATCAGTTGGTTCATGTGGGCTCCCTGAAAGTGAAAGCCTGCAGGGCCTCTTGATGCTAGAAACTATGTGGGTTCATTTTAAACAACTATCTCCAGAGCAAACCTTGAGGACAGGACCATCATGGGTAGTAGAGATGGTCTTTATCCACTCAAAAGTCGGAGACCATGAGACCCACCACATACAACGTGGCACCCTCTGCAAAAAAATACCTGTGTGATGTGAGGTGCACACATAAGCCTGAACAGAAAAATGTCTTTCCCAGGCTCCTGACCATGCTCAGCACAGAACACTGGGCTGAGTTAAGGGCGGGTAACCATGGACACGTCTGTGGGCCAAACCTAAGTCCTTATCAGAAGGCAATCTACTGAGGCTGGGGATGTGGCTCAGTTGGTAGAGTGATTGTCAAGAATTTGTGAGCCCTGGCTTCAATGCTCAGCAATGCAAACTGGGTGTGGTAGCACAAGCCTTTAATTCCAGCAGCCGGGATGTGGAGGCAGAAGGATAAAAATTCAAGGTTGGCTGGGCATGGTGGTGCACACCTTTAATCCCAGCATTTAGGAGGCAGAGCCAGGAGGATCTCTGTGAGTTGGAAACCCTGTTTTGAAAAACAAACAAACAAAAACCAAGGTCATCCTCAACTATGTAATGAGTTTGAGGCCAGCCTAGGCTAGAAACCCTGTTTTAAGAAATTTTATTTGTTTGTTTGGTTTTTCAAGACAAGGTTTCTCTGTGTAGCCCTGGCTGCCCTGAAACTCTAGACCAGGCTGGCCTTGAACTCAGAAATCTACATGCCTCTGCCTCCCGAGTGCTGCCCACACCATCACCGCCCAGCTTTTAAAAAGATTTTTTTTTTTTAAAGGTAATCTACTAGAGAAAGCAAGCTAGGCAAAGAGAAGGGCCAATAAGAGAGCCCTACATAAGAGGAAGCAATTCTCCGGGAGAAGCCACTCTGAGGAATTCAGACACACCAAGCGCTGGCAAAGCCCCACACCCCACTGACCCCTTCTGCTGTCTGGGCTCCCAACAGAACAAGGACTGTAGCTCTTTCTCTAGAGATAAGGAAATAGGAGCCTACAGAACCTTTCCCCATTTGCTTGGAAGCCTGACGCAAGAGCCGGGCTTTTCAAAATGCCCTCCTAGGTCTCTGCCCCATGCCAGGAACTGTCCTCATCTCAGCCTATTGAGACTTTCCTCTCAGTTCCTTTTGGCAGAGAGGTGGGTGGCCACATCACTTTCTGACAAGGTAGCATCTGCAACTCTTTAGTCAGCAGCCTCGCCAGCTCTGGGTAAACATGTGAGGAGCACTTTGGAGACAAAGCCCAGGCAAGGATTCGGGAAGGTGACATCAAATAACAACAGAAATGCACCCTAACCAGTGGCTCAGGGTAACAAGCTACATCTTTAAACACCTTTGGGAGTGAGGAGCCAGATGTTCAGTTGAAACCTGCAGCTCACCCCTGCATGATCTGGAAAGCACCATTCCTGTCTCTCTCTCCAAGGCCAATTCACTCAGAAAGTCTGCAAACAAACAACTCACAGAGATCAGCCTGCCTCTGCTGGGACTAAAGGTGTGTGCCACCACTACCACCCAGCTCCAGGTCCTCATTCTTTTTTGTTGTTGATGTTTCTTTTTCCCTCGAGACAGCGTTCTTTCTCTGTGTTGTGTTGTTTTGGTGCCTGGATCTTGCTGGCCTCGAACTCACAGAGATCTGCCTGGCTCTGCCTTCCAAGTACTGGGATTAAGGGTGTGTGCAACCACTGCCCAGCCCCAAGTTCAGTTTTAACATCCCTAAGAGTGAACACCTCAGTTCTTGTCTGAGAGCTTGGGATTTTGGAGTATCTGAGATGTAGGACTTTGCTGGCAAAGTCTAAGCAAATACTCTAAAATATGAAAATCTCTGAAATCTGAAACCTCTCTTTCTGCTCCCAAGTATTTTAGAAAAGAGTTGCTATTAATCCATTATATATTTTAGCTCATTAATACTCATAATAGCCATCCTAGGCTAATTATGAGAGATGGCTCAGCATCTGCTCTTGCAGAGGACCTGAGTTCAAGTCCCAGCATGTCAGATGTATGCAGGGGGGGGGGGGGTGTGTGGTCAAGAAACTACGGACGTGACTGCTCCATGGTATGGTTAAGGGGAAAGTTCTTATTTGTGGATATGAGAGAGAAAACAGCCAGAGGCATTGCAAAGACTCCAGAGCAGAGAGAGGAAAAGTAAACTGAATATGGCCCCAGACTGGACATGGCCAGGGATATCTGTGAGAGAAGGGAGAGTAACTAGCAGTGGGGGTAGGTGGGGGAGACAGACACACCTTGCATTATAAAGAGAACAAATGGGTATCTGGAGGAGAGAGGCCTGGGGAGAAGCCAGCATGCTAGGGTAGGGGCTTTAGATCAATAGCAGTCGCCTGTAGTACTGAGGGAGCCTGGAGCCCAGCCTGCACTTTGATATGCTGATAGGTGCCACAGGTAGCCACATAGCCTGTCTGCCAGAGGTAAAGGAAATGACTCCTTTAGCAGATGGGAGCTGGTTTGACAAGTTCCTGAAGAATGCTGTTTTCTACCTAATCACTAGAAATCCTCCTATAGTCCAGGTTGAGCCCATTTCTGGATATATGGACTTTTGGGATTTGGGGAGTTGGAGTTTCCTTTGGACCTGACACTCATAACTGCTGGTCATATCAGTTCCAAGGAGAAAGAAAGTCTCTGGTCTTAGCAAGAATATGCACAAACCCACATACATGCACATATATACACACTACAATTTAAAATAGTAAGTAAATCCTTTTAGAAGCTTGACTATGTTTTTGTTTTTAAAAAGGAAGGTAAGCCAGGTAATGGTGGTGTACACAGAGGCAGGTGGATCTCTGTGAGTTGAGTTCGAGGCAAGCCTAGACTATAGAGCAAATTCCAAGACAGCCAGGGCTACACAGAGAAACCCTGTCTCTAAAAAAACTAAAAAACAAAACAAAACAAAACAAAAAATAACCCGAGGCAGAGGCAATCGGATCTCTGTGAGTTCGAGGCCAGCCTGGGCTACAGAGTGAGTTCCAGAACAGGCTCCAAAAGCTACACAGAGAAACCCTGTCTACAAAAACAAAAACAAACAAACAAACCCAACCAACCAACCAAACATACAAAAAACTCTCAGCAGCATCCCAAATGAAGTGAATTTATATACTAAGATCACACAGGTAAAACTTAAATATGGGACTGGAAATTCGAAGGGAGAACCTGCAGCAATTGTCTGTGCAGAGCTTTGCAATTTACAAAGTGTCTTCACCAGCAGGTACCAGGAAGCAGGAAATAAGAGGCCTTGGCAACACCCAAGCCTTGCTGAATTGTCCTTAGGTACCTCAAGGTAGAAGTATGTAGAGGGGCCAGTGAGGTGCTTAGCTGATAAACGCACGAGGCATCAAGACTGCTGACATTAGTTCAATCTCCAGGACACTTCAGGTGGAGAGAACCAATTTCCACAAGTTGTCCTCTGCCCTCCACATGAACATCATGGCACACACACAAAATAAAATGAAATTATAAATTTTTTTTAAATCTCTGCCTGTGCTGGAATGTGCATCTACTGACTAATGCCTCCCAATGGAGGAACAATTTCCTGGAGGCTCCGTATCACCCGGGGACCTGGTAGAAAAGGAAATTCCTGCCACCTGCTGAGTAAAGGGGCTGGGTGACGCCAGTGTGCAAACCGTGCTGCTGCAAATGGTGGCCAGGCCGAGCGACACACATGGCTGGAAGTCTGGGGCCCCCTCTGCTGGTTGTCATCTGCCAAAGCTCAGTCTGTCAAGTTGACAGAAAACTATCATAACTGATCCCTTGTCAACGTGGCACACAAGCGCTGTAGACCCTCAACTCTTCCTTCCTTGTTCATCCTCAAGATGACACCCTAATGTCAGTATCAGAATCATACTGTTTTTTGGGGTTTTGTTTGGTTTTTTGTTTTTTTCTGAGACAGAGTTTCTCTGTGTAACAGCTCTGATTGTCCTGGAACTTGCTTTGTAGACCAGGCTGACCTCAAACTCACAAGAGCGTGCACTCCTGTCAATATAAAACATTTTACAAACTTAAAAGTCCCAGTCTTGCTGAGTGGTGGTGGTGGCAGCGGCGGCGGTGCATGCCTTTAATCCCAGCACTCTGAATTTGAGGCCAGCCTGGGCTACAGAGTGAGTTCCAAGAAAGGCGCAAAGCTATACAGAGAAACTCTGTCTCGAAGAAAAAAAAAAGAGTACCAGTCTTTGCAAACTCAAAACACTTTAAAATTCAGTTTTTTTTTTTGTTTTTTTTTTTTTTAATTCAGCCTACTTTTTTTAAAACCTAAAATCTCTAAGAATTCAGTCTCTCCACTGTGGGATCTTATAAGATAAAAAATGGAAATTAAATACTTCCTTACTTCAAGAGGGAAAAACCAGGGCACACTCACAAAACCACACTCCAGCAATGTAAATAATTCAATGTCCAGTATCTGGGACTCACTTACAATCTTCTGGGCTCCTCCAAGGGGCTCGGGTAACTTCTCCATCTCTGCCCTCTACCGCACACATAGCCTGTCTTCTAAGCTCAGGCCAGTTCCCCCACTGCTGCCGTTCTTGGTGGTCTTCCCATGGTTCTGGCATCTCTGAAATTCGGGGGTCTGCGGCAGCTGGGCTGTGCTCTCACTAATAGCCTCTCCTAGACTCTCCTCATGGTGCCAAGCCTCAACTTCTCTGCATGACTTCTTCAGTCCTGGGCCTTCAACTGCCACTGAGGCTGCACCTTCACCAATGGCCTTTCCTGGCCTCTCACCGTGCTGAGCCTCAGCTGCTCTCCATGACCCCTTCATACCTTCAAAACCAGTACCACCTGGGTGACTCTGACAGCACCAAGTTCAGCTGCCAGAATGGGGTACAACCAGCTGCCTCTGGAACATAGCTTCTGTATGCTGACTCTCAGGAAACACTTCCCAGAAGATTTTACCTCAGTGATGCCGTCTCTTCTGAATCACTGCTGATTTCTTAAGCTCCTTCCCATCAGCATCCATTGTGGCAGTACACAAGATTTCACTTCAGTGGTGCTGGTCTCTTGTTAATTACATCTGACTCTTCAGGCCCAGCTGACCAGAACCACAGATTCTTCACAGAAAAATCCCAGTAGAGCCTTTACTTCCCTTTGAAGCATTATAAGCCAGGTCTCCACCTTCTGCACTGCTCTCAACATTATCTCCCAGGCTTCCACAGAATATCCCACTGAGCTCTCAACACCCATGGTTTTTCTAGCCTAAAGGTCCAAAGTCCTTCCACAATCCTCCTAAAAACATGGTCAGATCTGGCACAGCAGTACCCCACTACACTGCTACTAATTTTTCTTAGTCAGGGTTTGTGGTGATACTGTGTTCCCCAAAATATTATGTACCCTAATAAATTTATCTGGGGTCAGAGAACAGAACAGCCACCAGACATAGAGGCCAGAAAATGGTGGCACTCACACCTTTAATCCTATCACTTGGGAAGCAAAGATACATTCAGATCTCTGTGAGTTTAAAACCACACTGAAAACAGCCAGGCATGGTGACTCACGCCTTTAATCCCAGGAAGTGATGGCAGAAAACAAAAAGGTATATAAGGTGTGAGGACCAGGAACTAGAGCTGGTTAAGCTTTTAGGCTTCTGAGCAACAGTTCAGCTGAGATTCATTTGGATGAGGACTCAGAAGCTTCCAGTCTGAGGAAACAGGATCAGCTGAGGAATTGGCAAGGTGAGGTGGCTGTAGCTTGTTCTGCTTCTCTGGTCTTCCAGTATTCACCCCAATACCTGGCTCCAGGTTTGTTTTTATTAATAAGAACTTTTAAGATTTGTGCTACAAGAGTTACCAGTGCTGTGATGAAACACCATGACCAAAAAAGCAAATTGGGAGGCCGGGCGGTGGTGGCGCACGCCTGTAATCCCAGCACTCGGGAGGCAGAGGCAGGCGGATCTCTGTGAGTTCGAGGCCAGCCTGGGCTACCAAGTGAGTTCCAGGAAAGGTGCAAAGCTACACAGAGAAACCCTGTCTGGAAAAACAACAACAACAACAACAAAACCCAAAACAAACAAACAAACAAACAAACAAACAAAAAGCAAATTGGGGAGAAAAAAGCTTATTCAGCTTATGCTTCCAAGTCTGTCACAGTTCACCATCAAAGGAAGTCAGGATAGAAAGTCAAGCAGGGCAGGAATCTGGAGCCACGACATGATGCTGAGGCCATGGAGGAGTGCTGCTTACCAGCTTGCTCTACATGACTTGCTCAGCAGCCTGCTTTCTTACAGAACTCAGGCCCACCAGCCCAGGGATGGCACCACCCACACTGGACTGGGCTCTCCCCCATCAATCACCAATTAAGAAAATGGCCTACAGGCTTGCCTACAGCCTCATCTTATGGAGGCATTTTCTCAATTGAGATTCCCTTCTTTCAAATGACTTTAGTTTGGGTCACACTGACAGGAAACCTTCCAGCATAGCTGGTCTAGCTCCAGCAGAGAGCAGGGCACCTGGTGCCGTTTCAAGCCTTTTAAATGCCACTTTCTTTTCTGCTACATCAAGTAACAGGAGCTTCTTCCAACTTTCTACCCCTTTTGCCTGTTTTCTATTTAAAATTGTGTGTGGTGGGGGCTGGAGAGATGGCTCAGCGGTTAAGAGCACTGTCTTCTTCCAGAGGTCCTGAGTTCAATTCCCAGCAACCCTATGGTGGCTCACAGCCATCTGCAATGAGATCTGGTGCCCTCTTCTGGCCTACAGAAGTACATGCAGGCAGAACACTGTATACATAATAATTCCTTTAAAAAAAATTGTGTGTGGTGTGTACATATTCATGTGGATGAGCTCGTATCCATGCTGGTACAAGTGTGTGTGTGTAAGCCAGAGGCCACTGGGTGTCTTCTTCAACTGTTCTTTGCTTTTATTTATTTTTTTTATTTTTTTTTTTTTTTTTCAGGACAGGATTTCTTTAACAGCCCTAGCTGTCCTGGAACTCACTCCATACACCAGGCTGACCTCAAACTCACAGAGATCCGCCTGACTCTGTCTCCTGAGTGCTGGGATTAAAGGCCTGTGCTGTGGAATGTATTTCTGTATGCTGTTACTACGTGTGGTTCCCATTGGATAATAAATAAAGCTGCATTGGCCTATGGCAGGGCGGGATAAGGTTAGGCGATACATTCAAACTGAAGAGGAGACAAAGAAGGGCGGAGTCAGGAGAGATGAGAGCTCACCACTCAAGGAGCAACACGATGTCAGCAGACGGGTAACACCACGGCAGTGTGGCAACATACAGATTTATAGAAATGAGGTAAGATGAAAGAGCTAGCTAGCAAGAAGCTTGAGCCATAGGCCATAGTTTGTAATTGATATTAAGCCTCTGAGTGATTATTTTATAAGTGGCGGCGGGACCTCGGGTGGGAGAGATTCCTCTGGACTACTGGGCAAGGCAGGACTGGAGAAATTCCCATCTACAGGCCTGCGCCACTACACTGGGCTGTGCCTATTTTAAGATGGGGTCTCTCCCTGAATGTGGAGATCATTGAATCAACTAGGCGGGCAGGTCAACAGGCTGCAGGGACCTGCCTGTCTCTGTCTCCCTGGGGCTGGGGATACAGAAGTGCTGCTGTGGAGCCCACTGGGCAGTCTCTATTGGACTCTGCTCTCCCGAATTTTTGAAACAGGGCTTATTATGTAGCCCAGGCTGACCTCAAACTTGTGACCTCTCTGCCTCTGCCTCCCAGGAGTTGGGATGACAGGTGTGCGCCACCACGCCTGGCTTCTACTTATTTTAGATTCTAGCACTCTGGCCACCTAAAATGTCAATACTTGCTAAGCCAAGATCGCCAGGGCACACCTTGGCCAAACAGGTTAGGTCTTTATAAACTTCCTGCAGTGAGAAACTAAATACTGAGGAGCAAAGGCCCCAAACAGAGAGCGTCCATTGGACAGGACTTAGGGGTGTATGATGTGGTCTTCAGAAGTCTTGGAAGCAAGGAAGCAGTATACTATTCTAGATTGGACGCCTCCAGAAAGGTGACTGATGTTATGTAATGGCAAAGCGAGGCATGTGCGGCCATGGTTGCCATTACTTAATGCCTTTCTTGGCTCTGAGGCATGATGGCAAGCAAAGATGAGGCGGCAGCCGCACACCCAGTCCTTGGCCGATGCTGCTACCCTATTAACTCACTTGTGTCTAGGACAGACCCATGGGACCGAGGGCAGTTACTGGTCGGCAGCATCAGTGACACTTTTGGCTTTCCCACAGTTATCTCTAGAAGGAAGATTTCTAAGGACCAGGATGTAATTTTTCTGACTGATGCACCAGCTTTAAGGGGCCTGACACTGAAATGTCTTCCATCTCTGATCTACACAGCTACAATGGAGTCAGTCCTCCATCCAGGACAGATAAACTCGAGTCCTTGGAATATCTAACAGAAGATGGTAAGGCCAATAAACAATGCTGCCACATAGATGGGTACCAATATTATCCTCACAGAACTTGAAAACAGACGAAGCAAATGTATCTTTTCAACCCTCCCTAGGACTAGATAAGGCTTATCCTTCCCCAGGTGGTCAAGGAAAACAATCAGAAAAAATATTTTCAGATTAGGGATTTAGCTCAGTGGTAGAGTGCTTGCCTAGCAAGTGCAAGGCCCTGGGTTCGATCCTCAGCTCCACACACACACAAAAAAAAAATCAAAGGCAAAGGCAGGTCTATCTTCTCTGTGAGTTGAGGCCAACCTGGTCTACAAAGTGAGTTCCTGGATAGCCTTACACAGAGAAATCCTGTCTCAGGGAGGAAAAAAAAAAAAAAAAAAAAAAAAAAAAAAAAAAAAAATATATATATATATATATATATATATATATATATATATATAAAATTTTCTCATTTACAACATCTTAATGCTATTCTACCCAGGGTGAAATCTGAGGTGGTCCTCCAGAGGAATTATAGGCCTTTCCAGAAAGAGGAATAGCTCTGGGCTGTCATAAAGTAGAGAGAGCCAGCCAGTGCAAGAAGAGGCTTTTCTTTTATCTTCTTCTATTGCTTATGGGCGTTTTCTCTACATGCATGTCTGTGCATAATGTACATGCCTGGTGCCCATGGGAACCAGAAGAGGGCATCACATTGATCCCCTAGAACTGGAGTTACAGACAGTTGTGAATTGCCATATGGGTGCTGGGAATTGAAGTCAGTTATTCCTGGGCTGGGAGTATGATTTATTGGTTAAGAACATCCAAGAACACATGATGTATCTATCCCCAGGACTTCAAGACAAAGAAAAACAAACTTCAAATCAAACAAACATCCTGTGGCCCATCAGATGGGCAAAACTGAGAAAGTTTGCTGACATTACTTTGGTAATAGTGTGGATTAATAGGCAAACTCATAAATTGCTAGTGAAATGAACAGGTTGTGGGGTTTTGTTTTTTTATTTTTGTTTGTTTGCTTGTTTGTTTCGAGACAGGGTTTCTTTGTGTAGCTTCATGTCTCTCCTGGAACTCACTCTGTAGCCCAGGCTGGCCTCAAACTCACAGAGATCCACCTGGCTCTGCCTCCGGAGTGCTGGGATTAAAGGCGTGTGCCGCCACCACCGCCCTGTTTTGTTTTGTTGTTTTTTTCTTTTTGTTTGGGGGGGCTGTTTGTTTTCTAGAGTCAGGGTTTCTCTATGTAACAGCTTTGGCTGTCCTAGAACTCAGAGATCCATCTGCCTCTGCATCCTGAGTGCTGGGATTAAAGGCATGCGCCACCACTGCCTTATCGAAAGAATACATTGTTATAACCTGTTTTATTTTATTCTAAGTTTCATTTTTTTCTTTTTTTTGAGACAGGATTTCATGTAGTCCAGGCTGTCATGAAACTCCTTATGTACCCAAGGATAACCCTGCACAGGATACTGATCTTGTCTCCACCTCCCAAATACTGGGGTTATAGGTTTGAGGCAGCATAGTACCACCATTTTTTTAATTTTTTTTTTTGGTTTTTTGAGACAGGATGTCTCTGTGGCTTTGGAGCCTGTCCTGGACTAGCTCTGTAGTCCAGGCTGGCCTCGAACTCACAGAGATCTGCCTGTCTCTGCCTCCCAAGTGCTGGTATTACAGGCGTGCGTCACCACCACCCAGTAGTACAACCACTTTTAAAGATGGCTTGAAATTTAAAATTCACAAAGCCAAGCTGGGTATTGTTATAGAATATTATTTTAAGATGTGTTATATTTGTTTATGCTGTGGAACATTTCCTTAATGTTGCAAAGATGTGTTGCATTTGTTTAACTCTATGAAGATGTGCCTGTCTAAAACACCGGATGGTCTAATAAAGAATTGAATGGCCAATATTGAAGCAGGAGGAAGGATAGGCAGGGCTGGCAAGTAGAGAGAATAAATAGAAATCTGGGAGAAGAAGGAGCAAGAGAAGGAGAGGAGGATGCTAGGGGCAGCCACCCAGCCAGCCACAGAGTAAAGTGAAAGTAAGATATACAGAAGTAAGAGAAAGGTAAAAGCCCAGAGGCAAAAGGTATACGGGATAATATGAAGTTAAGAAAAGCTGGCTAGCAACAAGCCAAGCTAAGGCTAGGCATTTATAAGAAAGAATAAGCCTCCATGTGTGACTTATTTGGGAGCTTGGTGATGGGCCTCCAAAAGAGCAAAAACAGGGTATGCTAGCCACACCTCTTGTTTTTTGGATTTTTTTGTTTTGTTGTTTTTTGTTTTTATGAGACAGGGATTCTCTGTGTAGCTTTGCGCCTTTCCTGGAACTTACTTGGTAGCCCAGGCTGGCCTCAAACTCACAGAGATCCGCCTGGCTCTGCCTCCCAGGTGCTGGGATTAAAGGCGTGCTTCACCACCCACTACCACCAAGCTAGCCACACCTCTTAATCCCAGCACTTAGTAGGTAGAAACAAGCAAATCTCTGAGTCCAAGGCCAGTCTACATAGTTCCAGGACAGCCAACATTACACAGTGAGACCCTGTCTCAAAGGCAAAACAAAATAAAACACAGAAAGCCATTGGCCCAACAACTTCCCTTTTAGCAGCCTAGGCTATAGATACTGCTTACATATGCAGAGAGGAACACACTACTTTATACTAAATGAGTTCCTGGTAAATTTTTTTCCCCCCAAGACAGGGTTTCCCTGTATAGCTTTGCACCTGTCCTGGAACTCACTCCATAGCCCAGGCTGGCCTCGAACTCACAGAGATCCGCCTGGCTCTGCCGCCCGAGTGCTGGGATTAAAGGCATGCGCCACCACCGCCCGGCTCCTGGTAGTTTTTAAATTTGTTTTTAATACTAACACTAACTGAATATTAATTATAGCTTTGTTTTAAACTCATTCCTCTAAGAATTATAAAGATAGAACCAGGCCACTCAGGAGGCATAAGCAGGGGGATCTCCTAGTTCAAGGCCAGCCTGGTCTACAGAGCGAGTTCTAGGACAGCCAGGGCAACACAGAGAAACCTTATCTTGAAAAACCAAAACACAGAGTTATAAAGATAATCAGAAAAGCCTGCATATCCTGAAGGCATCTAAATCCATGTATCCTTAAAACTCTTCCTAAAAGCATCTGTATTAATTTCTGGTCTTGTTGCTACAAGTTGCTCACGCAGGTATGTACAGGGAGAACTTATTTATGGTTACAGTCCCCACGGATACTGTCCATCATGACAGGCATGGCCAGGCAGTAGTATAAGGCTGTGGGCCATACTGTGCCCAGTCAAGCAGCAGCAATAAGCACTGGGCTCAGCTGGCATTCACAATCATGATTTATTTAAAATGAACCACTTCCAAAAAAAGATAGTAAGAATCACAGGTACCATTGTGGAATCAACAGTAAATAACTCTTGCCTAGACAGCTGTGCTTACCAAAGTTCTACACCAGACAGACATTTGTGCTGAAATGCTCCAAATTGCATTACTACTACCAAAATACTCTCTAGCTGGGTCTCTGTCAGTCAAGCTCCATGAAGAACAGGTTCAAAGTTCATGCACTTTTGTCCTCTCCTTAATGAAACCTGCTCAATCTGCATCTCACGACCATTAAGTTTAGATATTGTTTGCAAAGTGTGATCCAGGACTCCTAAGGCTAGAATATGAAAGATTAAAGTGGTTCCATATTCTAAGTCACATAGGGAGCACCTGTGCTGGAAACAGGGCATTTAAGTATCATGATATTGTAGCAGAGGTTTTTTTTTTTTTTTTTTGGTTTTTCAAGACAGGGTTTCTCTGTGTAGCACCTTCCTGGAACTCGCTTTGGAGACCAGGCTGGGCTCAAACTCACAGAGATCTGCCTGCCTCTGCCTCCCGAGTACTGGGATTAAAGGCGTGCGCCACCACCGCCCTGCTGTAGCAGAGGTTTTAAAGCTGCATTCAGTTCTGTCCAAAGTTACAGCTGAGAGACCTAACTGGGCATCCTCTAAGTCACTTCCTTGTCTCTGAGGGCCAGCTACCATTCCACTTCATGCTTGGGAGCCTAGCACTCCTGGAGTGACTGGGAGCCAGGATATCCTAGATTCATGTTACATGAGCCAGTAGCAGTTGGCAGCTAATTTCTGGTGCCTTGCTCCTCCTTACTGGGTCAAAGGCTTCCTATGAGATGTGCAGTCCCAGCTGCTTGAACTACCAAATAGTAGGGCTTCTAGATCCTTCCTCTCCTCTCATTTAATCTCCTGTATATTTTTAGCATCTTATTCCTCTTTTGGTGGTCCCAGGGGCTAAACTCAGGGCCTCACAGACATCAGGCAAGCACTCTTACCACTGAGGTCCACCCCAGGCCTTCCCTAAGGCTGTTTACGGAACAACCTAGAGCTGGACCTACAGTTTTGTATTAGCAGTGGGTCCTCCCGGTGCTTCCACTGGCACTCAAAAACAAACTCTGGTAACAATTCCTGCTACATACAAGTAAATCTGATTTTGAGAAGCTTCTTAAGATCACATTTGTGTCAGGGGAGGAGCACACACACTAAGGCACACTTGGAGAGGGCAGAGAACAACTTGCAGTCTTGGCTCCTCCAGGGAGAACTCAGGCGCTTTGTGGCGAGCGCCTTTACCCATCAGCCCCCTTGTTAGCTTTCTTCTCTTGCCCTCTGGAACAGCCGTTCTCCACCTTCCTAGTGCTGCAACCCTTTAATTCAGTTCAGCCCCAGCCATAGAGTTATTTTCATTGCTACTTCTTAACTGTAATTTTGCTGTTATGAGTCATAATACAAATGTCTAATATGCAGGATATCGGACATGTGACCCTGTGAAAGGGTCCTTCGACCCCCAAAGGGGTCTGAACCCCCAGGTTTAGAGCCCTTGTTCTAAATCTGATGAAGTCTTTGACTTGTCTTTCAAGGAGGGTTTAAGTTCTGCTTACTTACTGAGCATTTCCTGAACCCCCTCTCTCCCCCAAACTACCAATAAACAGGGACAGTTTTTGTCTGTTGCCTCAGTGATTCCCAGACACTTTATTCTGCTCTATCAAGCTTTTCCAATGAGAAGTCTTAGGAAAGACAGCCCCAGGATATCTAAGGCAGGATTAAAACTACTGATGTATTCCTCTGAAGAATGTTATCCAGGAACCCACATGATGGTTCAGTGGGTAAAGGCACTAGTTACAAAGCCTGAGGACCTGAATTTCATCCCTGAACCCATGTAAAAGCAGGAGGAGGGTTGGGGATTTAGCCCAGTGGTAGAGCAAGGCCCTGGGTTTGGTCCTCAGCTCTTAAAAAAAAAAAAAGAAAGAAAGAAAAAAAAGAAAAAGAAAAAGCAGGAGAGAACTGACTCCACAAGTCATCCTCCAGCCTCCACACACCATATGGCAATGGGGAATGAACACTTTCACACTAATAATAATAAATAGGTGCTTTTCCCTGGGAGCCCTTTCTCCCCTGGAGAGTTCCTTCTCGCTTTCCCTGTCTACTAAAAACAAGATGTTTGCTGCTTTTCTGTCACCTTTCAGCTGGATTATTAATTATCTGGAACACAGGCCCTGTTTTGCCCACCTAGGTTCTGCCAGTGGGCTACGTCTCCAACCCTCAGCTCCCTCCCTCTCTTGTAACAGGTACCCGTTACTGAGACTTAGTAAGCACTACACATGGCGCCCTACAGCTTGGAAGTTGCTATGCGGCCAGTAAGAAGGCTCAGTAGGTAAATGCACCTAACCCGACAGCCCGAGTTCAATGAGTTCAATCCCTGAGACACAACAGTGACCGACTCCCCCAAGTTGTCTCCTGTCCTCCACATGTGTTCTGTGAAATCTAACTTCAATTCTCTTCTTTGTAAGCTGCAGTGCTTAAAAACGGGGGCGGTATGCCGGGCAGTGGTGGCGCACACCTTTAATCCCAGCACTCGGGAGGCAGAGGCAGGAGGATCTCTGTGAGTTTGAGGCCAGCCTGGTCTACAGAGCAAGACCAGGACAGCCAAAGATACACAGAGAAACCCTGTCTCCAAAAACTAAAAAAAAAAAAAAACCAAACCCAAAAAACCCCCCACACAAAAAACAAAGAACAACATCAACAACAAAACAACCAAACGGGAGTGGGAGAGGATAACGACTAAATTCGACTGACCCCTTAGGAGGCTGCTGCGGGAGAGCAGCTCGTCAAAGCCAGGTGCACACAGACGTGGACCTGACCACACTACACAGCAAGATTCTGTCGGAAACAGTAGAGTCACACTAGATTAATAGTGCAAGGATGTTTAAATAAGAAGAAGCCACGAGTCAACTTTCAAATGTTTTATTTTTAGTGTTTTAAAACATTTTAATACAACAAAGATATAAAATAATATATATTAGTTAAATCTGGATTTAATTTAGAATCAGGTATTTACTTATATACAATACTGTGCTTCAAGGTATGGCTACCACAGGGCCTTTCGTATCTTCAAGTATGACTAGTTTCTCTGTGGACAGGAGACCTGCAGGTAGAATCCCCCAACTCAACACGCCTGGCTAGTCCACACACACTGCTTCTCCACCGAGTACAGTTTCACCCCTCTGTCCCACATCAGAAACAGTTCATTATCCCAACAATCCTGATCCTTCAAATGAAAAATCATTCAAATTAAACATTTTAAAGATGCTAATAACATCAGGCTGTTTAGTTCTTCAGAAAATCCAGTAGCTCGGCTTAAAGAAATGTGAAATAACACTGAAAAACAAAAACACCTTCCTAACATCCCTTCTCTCATCAAAGCACAAAGCTTCCTTATGCCAAGACAAGAAGTACACAGATGGAGGGTCCTTGTTTACCATACAGTAGAATGTCTCCTCAAAATAACTTAGTGTGGCTGGAGAAACAGCTTAGTTCACAGACATCTGTACTGAACTCCAGACAATAATTGATCACATTAGTTAGGTGGAATTAGTGCCACTGAATTGACAGGCAAACCCACAGCTCCTCCTACAATAATTTTAGTCGTTGGAAGCAGCTATTCACAAAGAGAAGAAACAAACAGCCCCTTTCTCTTCCCACTGCTGGGTCAGCTGAAGCTCTCTGAGCTCATTTCCTAGGATCTAGCAGTCCCCAGCTGCAGAGGTAGAGGGGCGACAGAGGCCAAGCTCACCCCCAATGGACAGCGGCTGTCTAAACTGTCCTGACGGGTTGTCGTTAAACCTCAAGTGCTCTGGTGGCTTTCACTGTGAAGGTAAGCAAGTAGACTACTCTAGGGAACACTCTTTTCTCCAGGGTCTGAGAACCCAAGGGCTGACAGACAGGTGAGCATACTGTCACTGCTTTCACTATGGGATCTGCCTACAAAAGACTATCAAATAATTAAGTGTATTAAGTCAGGGAGTTCAAGTCAAGAATACCGTAAACATTCTTAAGCATTTTGGATCTAGAATCTTTAAGTAATAAAATCGCCTTTTGCTAAATATTATCAAAACAGGTATTTGTCATGAATTTGAATTTAATCCCAGCATGGGAGGCAAAGACAGGTGGATCCCTGAGTTTGAGGCTACCCTGATCTACAGACTGAATTCCAGGACAGCCCAGGCCACACAGAGAAACCCTGCCTTTAAGAAAAAAGAAAAGAGAAGAGAAAAGAAGAGAAAAAGAAAGAAAAGAAAAGAAAAAAGAAAGGAAAAAAGGAAGGAAGGAAAAGTTTTGCACAAATGTTCCTAAAACAGACTGCTGCTTCTCTGCTATAAAAGGATTCTGCTCCTCTGTTCTCTGCTTATAAATGAGGGATTTGTATGACTTCCCAGTCAGAACACAGGCAGGCAGGCAGGCAGAATAGGGCTATCACCACCCACAGTGTTGTCAGTATCATGCTCCCGGCAGTGCGGTTTCTTGGTCACAGCCCACCCTTATTAGATTGACTGATTCTAAGACTATCAACATGTAGAACCAGCATATAAAGTAGCACTTTTGCTACAGCAATTCCAGTCAGAGAGAACTGGAGGATAGCCTCAGTGGGAACTGCGACACAGACAAAAAGGTTTCTGCCAAAGATGTGGAGATGAGAGCAAGCTTCCTTAAGACCTCGATCCTTTCCTCTGGCTTCAACCACCTTTCAAGATACTCCGCCTTGCCCTGTAAAATACACAGAGCTAATGCTGTAGTTCAGTAGTAGAGGACGTGCCCAGCACACACAGCCACAGGGTTAGCACCACGAGGAGGGCAATACTGCTGTTTCTGGACCAGAGGCGATCGATCCATCAAGGACTTCTAGGAAACCTCTACTTTGCATCCCAACTCAAAGCCTTTGCCTCCTTCTGTACAAAGCTGTCAAGGATGAAAGCCTTCTACAACAGCAGAATCAAATACAAGATCCAAAAGCATGGAGCTTCTCCACCCAGCCACACCATGCCAAAAATGTAAACAGAAATTCTATCTTTACTACAGTTAAGATTTCAGCAAGAGAAAAAAGGTGTGAAGACAAATACAATTTTGTCTCAGTTGTGAGACTTGAAGATGATTAACTCATGTAAACACTGTCTTATAATAGCTAATAGGTTACAGTCTAGCTTACCTTTTCCTCAAAAAAAAAAAAAAAAGAGTAACTGCAAGACCACTCACAATCCTCACTGCAGGCTGCTGCCAGGCACTCTCACCACGGATAGCGCTGCAAAGCTAGCTGTATTTACTTTCCTATTTTGTTCTACAATAGAATCCATATGGAGGAGAGAAGCCTGATGTTAAGACATTCATCGTTAATACAGTTAACATTTTAAAATTAACGTGGACACAGATGGTTTTGGAACAGTCTCCCAAAAGCCAACACTAGCTTCCTCCTAGCTAAGTTGGGTCCTGCTATGTTGGGGTGGGGATGTGAAAAGGGGTGACAGGAGTAGCCTTTGACCTCAAGTCAAACCACTCAAACAAGCATGGAAAACCTTCACTCCATGATTATGCAATTTCTTTACAAGAGATATTGGTGTTTTTGATCCTGGCTTATAACAGAATCAACAATTTAAAATACTGTAAGAATCTGAAGTATAAGATTTAAAAACATAATCAAGCTTGAGTTGCTTCACATCATTTCTCAAGTGAGAAATGAGTGATGTTTCTAGCAGACTCAAAGTGTTTTGTTCAGCACGGGCTGAAACCCACCTGCCTAGTATCCCCTGCCTAATTCACCCAGGTAGCTTCGGGGAGGGTGGGGCTATTGACTCCAACTGCAATACCGGAGATTTCACTCAGACAGAGAAGGAACACAAGCATCTGCTGTGGTCTAATTGTCACCTCAGGATGCCCGTAGCTCCTCAAAGTCCTTGTATTAAAATGGAATGTAAAAACTACACAATTGGTATTCCACTTGTTTAAACTGAAGGTCAATTTCCAACTCTATAAGCAGGCTAAAGTCAAAAATAAAGTGACAAATGGTAGAGAGGAGAAATTAATTACTGAAGGTAATTTTCTAGTGTAAACAGCAGCTCATTTATTTTAGTTCTTGACTGCCTAATTAAGACTATAGAAAGAATGTATGTACACAATTATTTTTTAAAATAAAAAGCAACAAGTTTTTTGTGTCCAAGTATGCCTCAGACTGTTTACTTTCAAAGGTCAAGAATGAGAAATTTCAGGAAAACAAAATAAACCTCAAAGACTTAACACTATGCCTCCAACCTGTAGATTTTTTTCACTAGAAGAAAAGAATTCTTTGCATGCACATTTACTTATTTACTGACATGAGAACTTTAACATCTGATAACACTCTGACTTGTCATTAGAAAAGCAGTAGAATGGGCTGTCGCCTGCCTCACTGTTAGGACACAAACGTGCTCCACATCCTCAGAGCACTGAAGGGACACCACTTTACTAGCATGAACTGCGCAGCTGTTCCCCCCGAATCCTCACTCTTGTTCACACTGAAGCTTCCAAACAAAACAGGAATTACACCTGTGCTGAAAATGCTGCCCCCCATGTTTGCATCCGTGGGAAGGCCAGTGACACCTGACACATGGCCCCTTCCATTCTCTTCTTGTTCCATACAAGCTGCTGTGTTCAGTGTGCTTTTCTTACACAGGGATCAAAGGGTAAAAGACTTACTGGTAAGACAATCACTTTCCAGACAGACACAGATCAGTTCAATGGACAACTGAGAACGCTCAGTCGGTGGGGACAGCTTCAAGAAACCTTTCTTGACTTGAGTCCTACTGGAAATCAATACAAATCCACCCACCAGTCCACACTGATGTGCTTGAGTTCAGGAGGCTGCTAAACGCTCAGCATGCACGGGTTATGGCCTGATATCACCCTCAGACTGGGTCTTCCTACAGTGAAGGAGGGGCAGCAAATCTGTCCTCGAACTCTGTTCAAACAGCTAGCTGAGGAGTCTTGGTTGCTCTTGAGTTTTATAGTCACAGTCTTGCTCAGAACAGGAAACCTGTCAACATATAAGCCAAAATGCAACATATCCAGGAACAACCTGGGGACAAAGCAAAGTTATTCATTTTCATTCCATAACTACTGTATATTTAACAACAAACTCATTACAGAGATAGTCTTCATCCAATCAGTCTTTTCATTATTGCTGGTTTAGAAAATGGCCAACAATATTCATTAGGTACTGTGCCATTAACATTGCATTCAAAGAAAGAAAACAGAGGAAACCAAATTCTCGCTCTCCTACTCTGATGATACGCTCTGGTATTGGCTAGAGTATGGTAGTACAAAAAGAGTCTTGTTGTGATATAAAAGGCAATAAACACATCAATGGAATAATGTTCATGGGCAGCCAAGATGAAGAAAATTCCAAAGAGGTTGAGAACCCAGGATAGAGTATGCAAGAAATTCCAGCTTCTTGGCGTATCTAGGAAAAGGACAGAAAGGGCATTTAAAAACACATTTCTTCCGATGCTTCTTAGTCACATGCTTCTCAGGGCAGATTGTAAGCTACTGCTAACCAACCTACCTCCCTACCTTTTTGTGCAGCTCTATCTCATGTAGTTCAGGCTGCCTTGAACTGGATATGTAGCAGAGGATGAACCCGGGGCTGCATGCATGGAAGGCAGGCACTCCACCAAGTGAGTTACAACCCCAGCCTGTTCTTCACAGGACTTTACATCCTCCCCACTTCCTCCTCTGCAACCTGCTGTCTGATATGCACAGAAGCATTAAAGACATACTTACACTCTGTGACAAAGAAATTCAGCATGGTTAGAACAACTGTGTGGCCACTGAACATGTAATCTCCACAAGTGTGGACGCCAGTCAGGGTCATACCAAAGCCGCTCCAAATGGCAAACGCCCGGCGTAGTTTCTCCCACACACTTCCATATATCTATAAAGAAAGCTGTGAATTAGTTCATCAAATGCTTAAAGGGCTGCAGAGCTTCCCCAAATCCATTTCGGGGAACTCATGAAGAATAATGATTCAGAAATAAGAGCATCCAGGCAAAGGTAAACCAAGTCTAACCCAATTATTTCTAAGTGGGCCCAGACAGTGACCAAAGCTTGACTGTACTCAGAAAATGCTAATTAAATAAAATCATCGTAATTCAAACTCCTTTATAGTGGAGTTACTTTAAGTGCAAACGTCAAACTGGGCCTGGGTGGTGGTGGTGCACACCTTTAACCCCAGCACTCGGGAGCAGAGCCAGGCGGATCTCTGTGAGTTCGAGGCCAGCCTGGTCTACAGAGTGAGATCCCAGGGCAGGCTCCCAAGCTACACAGAGAAGCCATATCTCCAAAAACAAAGAAAAATTGTCAAGCTGGGCATGTAACATATGCTGAAGAGGCAGAGGCAGATGTATCTCTGTGAGCTTGAGGTTAGTCTGGTCTACAGATTGAGTTCCAGGACAGCCTCGGATACATAGAGAAACCTCATGTCAAGACAACAACAAGAGCAAAACATAAAAAAGGTCAAGCCAATAAGGGAGGCTCCTTGTCTGTGTATCCTGCATACTGGGCGGTAACAGCTTAGATGCAAGACTGTAAAACATCGGTAGCGAACTTCTGCCCTCCGGGGTTCTCCCAGTGTGCTGTAAGCCTGTATTTAAGCCCTCCTCCCTCCTTCAATAAACGGCATTCGACTTTTTTTTTTTTTTTTTTTCGTTTTTCGAGACAGGGTTTCTCTGTGTAGCTTTGCGCCTTTCCTGGACTAGCTCTGTAGACCAGGCTGGCCTTGAACTCACAGGCTGGCCTTGAACTCACAGAGATCCACCTGCCTCTGCCTCCCGAGTGCTGTGATTAAAGGCGTGGGCCACCACTGCCCGGCCGGCATTCAACATTTTAAATGAATGAATGAATGAATGAATGAAGTCAAGCCAAGAATGATGTAACATGTCCACCATCCCAACATGCCATAGTCAGAGGCAGGAGGCTCAAGAGTCCAAGGCTGTATTCTCAGTGACATAGGCCAGCCAAGGTTACATGAGATTTTTGTCTTAAAACAGCCACTGTAAAACAAGAACATCCCTAAGTTTTGTTTTTATTCATAATGCCCAAGTTTAAATCTGTATTAAAATCTTTTTTTTTCCTTCTTCAAGACAGGGTTTCTCTATATAACAGCTTTGGCTGTTCTAGAATTCGATTTGTAGACCAGACTGGCCTCTAACACACAGAGAGATCCACCTGCCTCTGCCTCCCATGTGCTTGGTAGGTGCGCCACCACTGCTCAGCCTCATATTAAAATCTTTTTTCTTTTTTGGTTTTTCAAGACAGGGTTTCTCTGTAGCTTTGGAGCCTGTCCTGGATTAGCTCTGTAGTCCAGACTGGCCTCCATCTCACAGAGATCCACCTGCCTCTGCCTCCCAAGTGCTGGGATTACAGGCCTGTGCGGGATTACAGGCGTGTGCCACCGCCGCTGCCACCACCACCACAACCCAGCTAAAATCTTTTAATAAGCTCCAACTTTTCAGGCTGGGCTGTGGGGGGCACATGTTTTTAGTCCCAGTCCTTGGGAGGCAGAGGATGGAGGATCGCTGTGAGTTAGAAGGCAGCCTGGTCTACGAAGTGAGTTCAGGATAGCCAGGGCCATTACATAGAGAAACCCTGTCTCCAAAATCCAAAAACAAACAAACAAACAAGCCCCAACTTTCTTCAAAAAGAAAAACTTAGTAAGGAAATAAGCTATGCCGTAACCTCCAGACTACCATTTAACATCTACTCTCCCCATCTTCACTGGTTACAGGAACACATACATTGATGAGGCCATGAACTCAGCCAAATCTCACCCTCCTGGCCTTTCCTGAGGCTAAGCAGAGCCATGTTCTGTACACAAAGTTTTAAGCAAAAGTGTGGAAGATTTCTAGGAAGCTACAGAGACACAAGGGGAGGTCTATTCTACCATCCCACTTGCCTTCTCTCTACAATTCAGACATGGTAGGTAATTGAGCCGTCAGTAGCCACAATCTATCCCTGAGATGCAAGTCTCACATAGAAGAAGAAAGATGGATCATAGGTGCTTGATGAGTCAATCATACTAGAATCTTTTTTTTTTTCTTTTGTTTTTTTGAGACAGGGTTTCTCTGTGTAGCCCTGGCTGTCCTGGAACTCACTCTGTAGACCAGGCTGGCCTCGAACTCAGAGATCCTCCTGAGTGCTGGGATCAAAGGTGTATGTTACCATTGCCCAGCTGGGTATTATCTTAATTAAGGGCAGGGAACAAGTAATGCTAGTCTCAATTAATTATCAAGTAGCTACAGTCTTTTCATCTTTTCCCATCCTACATCTCTCACACATCCTTCTAGAAACAAACTGACACAGGTAAGAATGAACAGGAAGCTGTCTAGACAAGACATGCAAATTTGCTTTGTGTTGCTAAATTTCAAAAGTCGCATGTTCTCAGTTCTGTGTTGGTTCCACGATTTTAAGCCATTAATTCATCACAATGAAATGCCCATGGACCTCACTGTAGGGGGTCTGGCTGCTGGCTGGTATCCCCACGACGCTCTACTTTTAAGACTGCTATAAATAATGTAGGCCAACAGGCAGGCTACATTATACTTCAAAGCAATTGGCAGCATTTAGGGCAGACTTGGATGGAAATATCCATATGTAACTAATTACTAAGGAAGAGTCATCTGAGACTTACAGAGGTCTGTCCACACTGGAGAGTGACTTCTAATTTGTCCTTGTAGTACAAGATGCAGCTGAGCACACAAAGATCCAGGCTTCCCTTCAGTGGCCATCCCCTGATAAACCCCTTCAAGGGCCGGACATTCTCTTATCTACCTTACAAACTTCACAGGAAAGCAACCCGTTTCCTCGACCACTTCATTCCTTTGATATCTTTGGATCTGGAACTGCGCTCAGTAGTAGCAGCTTAAAAAAAAAAAAAACCCCTTGTATAAAAGAAGTATCTATCTACATGAATCAATTAAGCAAAAGATACAAATACAAAAGTGTTCTTTGAGATCTCCAGATCTCCATAGGAAAGACCTTTGGCAGGAAGCAGAGACTAGGGGTCTGACACCTCCAGCCCAGACAGAAATGACACAGGTATCCACGTGCTGCCCCCTGGAACCTTGTCTGGATAAAATGACTACCTCTCTTAATGACCAAATGGCTCCTCTCCTGAACTTGCTATGGTTTGTATCACCACTCCCATACCTCCGGAAGCCACACGTCCTTATTCCTTTGTACAACAAAAGACATAAACTTCAACACTCTGGCAGTCTCCTATTTTGTACACGGCTCTGGAGGTATTACTGAATGTGTATACCTTTTCTTCTGTTAATCCATTGAGACTAAACTTGTCAAACTTTCAGAGGGAAAACACAACTTCATGACAGTTTGTTCCTAGTCAATTTGCATACTTTTTGGGAAAAATGTTTTTGTCCTCACGTCAAACCACGTATGGAAATAATTTCAGGAGACTAGATTCATATGTAAAGAAGACCATAAAACATTAGTTATTGTCTTTCGCTAACTAGATGTCTTTCGCTAAGTCATGACTGATAACAGGCAGTGTGGGTGAGACGTGAACGAAGTGGCGTGCTGCAGGAATGAGAGAGCCCAGCCCCATCTATCTTCATAGTCATTTCACCCTTCAATCAAATGCAAAACTGCCATTACTGCCAAAGGATGCTCACAACTGCTGTGACAGTTACATCACACAACTCTGGCCTAGAGCAGGGTAAAAGTTGGCACCTCTGTCTTCACTGAGCATCCATCTTACTTACTGTGGAAGAATCACATGCTTAACTCTGCTCACGGACATGTTAACTATGGCTTCTACTCAACTTATTTTATCTCCCTTCAAGGCTAAAATGCAGGTACAAAGAAAGGTAAGGATGAAAACTGAGACGCCTTATTGTCAGCTGTCCCAGTATCCCTTCCAGACCTACTGCCCCCAAACCGGCAGGCACACTGGAGCCTCACTGACAGGTCACCCCATCATGAGATCACCCTCAAGCAAGAGCAGTCACCTCATGGAACTGGCTTATTTCCTCAAGTAATAACAAGAACTGAGACCAACTAGACCACACTTAGACCAAGGAGGTCTTATTATGTATACTTCTTACTCTTATCCCAGTTTTTCCCTTATTTAAACCTAAAGTTCAAATCAGTACCCAAAGACTGATTTAGGGCATCACTGGACTCCTCCGTTCCTCTTTCCAAAGTGGCCACAATGACTGGATCCTGTCTTCCACCACTACTAATCCCTTTAACTGGGACACTGGGATGGGTGACTCAGTTTAGTCTGCTGAGACTTGGGGAGTGGGCTCCGCAGTTAAGAATATGTACTGTTCTTTTGCCACCACCAAACGCCTTTAATTGCAGCACTTGGGAGGCAGAGCCAGATGGATCTCTGTGAGTTCGAGGCCAGCCTGGTCTGCAGAACAAGATCCAGGACAGGCCCCAAAACTACATAGAGAAACCCTGTCTTGAAAAACAAAACAAAACAAAAAACCAAAAAACAAAACAAAACAAAACAAAAAACCAAAAAACAAAACAAACAAACAAACAAAAAAACCAAACCAAACAATATGTACTATTCTTTCAAAGGACCCCATCAGTTCCCAGCACCCATGAAGGAAGGCTCCCAACAGCAGCTCCAAGAAATCCAACACCTTCTGGCCTTTGTGGGCACCCACACACATGTGTATATATCCAGACACATATACATACACATAATTAAAAAATAAATCTTTAAAACTTCAACCAGACATAGCAGTGTAAGTGCATAGCTCTAGTCCCAGCACTCAGGAGGTTGAGGCAGGTAGCTTTCTCAAGGCCAGTCTGATCTACAAAGCAACTGTGAGAACACCCAGGTGTACACAGAGAAACCTCATCTTGAAAAACAAGAAGACAAATCAACCAACCTCTCGTAACAATTTTAGCTATAAATCAATAAAATAATTAAGTGTTTGAAGACACACAGCCAAAGAATGGGTGGTCAATATTATGGCAACATTGACTTCATGGTGGTACCCTACAGTCTACTTTAAAGGAATGTTTACTTGTTTTATATAAGTTATTAAGCCAACTAAATTAGATTCTAGTCATTTTTCTTTTCTTTTCTTTCTTTCTCTTTTTTTTTTTTTTTGCTAATCTAATTTCTAAAGCAAAGTCAATTTTACCAATTGCTTAGAAGGAAATCACAGAGAGCAGTAACCAGGAACGTTTTAGAGAAGCTTAGAGATCTGTCGCTCTAGGAAGCAAAGTAAAATGGGAGAGGAACACCACTCTGGTCATCTTTTGTTCAGATAGGGTCTTGTATCTCAGGCTGGCTTGGGACTCACTACGGTAGTGGTTCTCAACTCTCCTAATGCTGCCATCCTTTAATAAAGTTCCTCATGTTGTGCTGACCCCCAACCATGAAGTTATTTTCACTGCTACTTCATAACTGTAGTTTTGCTACTTTTATGAATTGTAATGGAAATAACTGATATGCAGGATATCTGATATATGACCCCAAAGGGGTCATGACCTATAGGTTGAAAATTGCTGCATGATGTGGTCCAGCTGTCCTCAGATTTGCCAATCTGTTGCCACAGCCTTCTGAGTGCTGGGATTATAGGCATGAATTGCCACGCCTGGCTCCTGATGATTTTTTCATTGTTTTTCTGCTTTGTTAACTAAAGGCCTGAGTGAGTCTGGCAAGATGGTTCAGTGGGTAGAGGCACTCCTGTGCAGGCCCAATAACTGAAGTTCAATCTCTAGGTCTTACAAAAGTGGCAAGAGAGAACTGGTTCTCCTAAGAGCTGTCTTCTGAACTGCACATTCATGCTGTGGCATATGTATGCCTGCGCGCGCGCGCGCACGCGAGCACACACACACACTCCCTAAATTTAAAATGTTTTTGATAGATATTTTTGAGTGATGTCTGGAGACAAAAAGCAAATGTGGATAATGTTCATTGCTACTCTTCAGAAAGAAAGGTTACTTAAAAAGAACAAAGTTACAAAGTGTACCTCTAAAATATCATCCTGGATTTTTTCAAGTGAGCATTTTAGAAATATATATCACAATTTAATGCACTTGTCCTTAATAATATAATTCTATTTCCAAAAATCCAGAGGTAAGTACAAGTGATGACAGCTCAGAAGTAAACAGTGTTTGCCTAGCATGTGCAAGGCCTTGGGTTCAAGGTTCCTCCACAAAACAAGAAGAAAAGCTCTAATGTTTAGGAATATTTACTATGAGCTGGGTGGTGGTGGCACATACCTTTATTCCTTGCACCCAGGAGGCAAAGGAGGGTTAATCTCTGAGTTCTGAGTTCAAGGCTAGCCTGGTCTACAGACAGTGCTCCAGAATGGCCAGGGCCATACAGAGATACCCTGTCTCAAAAAACCAAAATAAATGAATAAAATATTTACTGTTCAAAATACCTTGGAAACAAGAAAATTTACATCCTTTATGATCTGGGGGATGGGAATCTTGCAATGGAATATCACACAGCAATTAAAAGGATGAACTTTTTAAACAAGTGACTATAACCATGATTTTTGTTTGTTTGTTTTGGTTTTTTGTTTTCTGAGACAGGGTTTCTCTGTGTAACCGCTCTGCCTGTCCTGAAACTCACTCTGTAGCCCAGGCTGGCCTCCAACTCAGAGATCCACCTGCTTCTGCCTCCCAAGTGCTAGGATTAAAGGTGTGAGCCACCACCACCTGGCTATGTACTCTTTTAGAAAAATTAATTAGTGAGACTAGGGAGATGGATCAAGTGCTTCTATGCAAACGTGCCTTGAGTTCAGGTCCCTAGAACCCATGCCAAGAAAAAATGCCAAAGGCTAGTTGGATATAACAGCCCACTTGTAATCCCAGCATGAAAGCTGGAGAGAGGAAATCCCCAGAGCAGCTGGCATGCTAGCTGAACTGGTGGTTCCAGGTTCAAGAAGAGAATCTGACACCAATCTCAGGCCTCACACAGATATACAAGAGAAAGAAGTAAATAATGTACCAGTACCTTAAACCTAGTTACAGACCCGCCTCTGCAGTATGTCCTTCAGGTGAAGAACGTCCATCAATTTATCAGAGTAAATCAAAACTCTACTTAAAAATGATTTCTGCTGCTGGAGGTACCTAACAACTTTAATCCTAGCAGCTGTGAGGCACAGCCAGGAGGATGTCTGTGAGTTCCAGGCCAGTCTGATTTATATAGTGAGTTCTTGGCCATCCAGAGCTGCTTAGGGAGACTCTGCCTCCAAGGGAGGGAGGACTGGGGGAGAGAAAGAAGAAACTCCAAACCAGAGCTGTTCAAGCAGACACAACTGTTAACAGTTTTACTTCCAGGTGGGGATAAAAAGGGTTCTACGTGAGCTGCTGCTTTTTACATACAGTTATATATCATTTGAGTTCTTACAAGAAACACGTACAATTTTGTAATAACAAGATGTTTTTCTGCCAGGTGATGGTGGCACATGCTTTTAATCCCAGCACTCGGGAGGCAGAGGCAGGCAGATCTCTCTCTGAGTTTGAGGCCAGCCTGGGCTACAGAGTGAGTTCCAGGACAGCCAGGGTTACACAGAGAAACCCAGTCTCAAAACAAGGAAAATGAAAAAAAATTTAAAAAAAAAAAAGGAAAAAGAAACGTTTTTCTATATTGAAAAACACAAAACTCCCCAACAGTTTTTAACCTTAAAAAAATTTTTGCTTTTGAGAAGTCTGAAATTGCACTGGGCCCTTCTCAGTGCTCAGTCTCACATGCCTAATATGTGGAGAACTTTGCTGCCCTTCACCTCAAGGGCAGTATTTTTAGCTCCTCATCTGCTTAATCTTCCTTCTCTAACTGGCTGTCAGCTATTTCCACTACAGAGGCAAGGACATCTAATTTTGTTTTACAAACAAACAACATTAAAATAACAACAAAGGGACAACAAAGGGTGGCGCATGCCTTTAATCCCAGCACTCGGGAGGCAGAGACAGGCGGATCTCTGTGAGTTCGAGGCCAGCCTGGGCTACAGAGTGAGATCCAGGACAGGCACCAAAACCACACAGAGAAACCCTGTCTCAAAAAACCAAAAATCAAACAAACAAACAATCAAAAAAACCAACAAAGGTGTTAATGTAGCCACCAAGTCTCCTGTCTGAAAAGTAGGTTAATAATTTTTTTTGCCCAAATTTAACCATTCACCATTTTGTGTATCAAGGACATATTGCACCTACAACTTTTGTTTTTGATTTTTTAGACAAGGTCTTTCTACACAGCCTTGGCTGTCCTGGAACTCAGTTTGTAGACCAGGCTGGCTTCAAACTCAGAGATCCACCTGCCTCTGCCTCCCAAGTGCTGGGATTAAAGGCCTGTGTAACCACACCCAGTTGAGATCCTCGACTTTTAAAATTATTTTATTATTATTTAGTGAGTACTGTGGACTGAACCCCAGGACCCATACACTAGGCAGACACTCTATCACTGAGCTTAAATTTAGAAGATGTTACCCTAGACCTTAGAGTAAAATGGCAACAATTATAACCCACTCTTTTGTTCCTTATCAGCATAATTTGTCCTCTCCATTTAACCAGAAAAGGATATATCTACAATACAACAAAGCAGAGGTTATAAAGCACACACCACAACCAAAGGAAAAAATCCATCAATATTTCATATATCCTAGAAGGTTGACAAAGTACTGAGTTAGTTTTAAATGGAAAGTGCTTAAACTGTTTCAAGAAAAGGACTGATGAAAGCAGTAAGGGACCAGAGCACACCACAGGAAGCTCTAAGTGTATCAAGGGTGGACGTGATCAAATGCAGTGTGAATGGGTATGAGGGGTGATATGAAACCCTTTATAGTACTTGATTAATATATACTAATAAAAACACTATAAAAAAGGATGCTGAGTGTAGTGAGAAAGGGAAATGTAGCAGAAAAAAGATAAAAAAAGTCAAAATAATTTTTTCCCATGGTCTCATAACACGGAACTAACATCCATGATGGAATCACAGGGAGATAAGTCTAGCTTAAGGTTACTTAACCCAGTTATTTCTGTTCAGTTGACTGCTGATACTGCCAATACAAAAAAGCACATTTTAATCCAGAGGCCCAATCTCTGCCTTCCTGCACATACTGTGTATTAGTGCAGAGGCACTATCAAGAACACGTGGGCGGTGGCAGCGGCTACCTTTCCAGTACACTGCAGGTGCTGTCCCGGCACCGAGAGGGAGGTCACAAACATGGTGAAGCAGCGAAGCAGGAAGACGGTGCCCATCAGACTGCAGAGCCTGCGCAGAAGGATCGACCTGTGGACAGTGATCAGAGCAGAAATCAGAGACTGCGCCAACTCTCCTGGAGAGAGAGCAAGGGAAAAACCACTGGTCTTTACAGAGGACAGAACACCCCCCCCCCACCCCACTCCCCCACCCCCGCTTACAAGTTCTGTACTAAAAGGAAAACCACAGAGACAAATGGGGCAGTGTTTGCCTGGGGCCGGGCTGGGACTGGAATTAATCATGAAAAGACAAGAGGGAACGCTCATTTGGTGTTATAAAATAGACTGTGGCAGTGTTTGCTCATGAGTTGTTTACTAATTGTAGACCTGTAAACTTAAAGGTAGAAAAACTTACTATATTTAAATTACTTCTATAAAGCACTTGGAATGTGTGTCTGTGGTTTTATTACACCTGCATACAAAATAGTGGGTTTCACTATATATGTGTCATTACATTTTAATTTGGAGGAGAGGAATCTTAGGAGACCATCTAACATGACTAACATAACCCACTAGAGTTCTGCAGTGATGGGGATGTTCTGTCTGCCAGTAGCCAGCTAAATACAATTGGCTCTTGAGCACCTACAATGAGGCTCATGTAAGTAAGATCTGACTCTAATGTTAATTAATTGAAATTACAATAGCCGCATGCAACCAGTGTGGATCTGAAAAGGCATTCTTTTGGTGATAAAATATGACCCTACAAAAGTGGAGGGATATCTTTTTGTTTGTTTTTCAAGACGGGTTTCTCTGTGTAGCCTTGGCTGTCCTGGAACTAGCTCTGTAGACCAGGCTGGCCTGAGATCCACCTGCCCCTGCCTCCTAAGTGCTGAGATTAAAGGTTTGTGCTACTACCACCCATCTAAAAGTGGAGTTTTCAAGAAGGAAGTAATACTGGGAAGCTTAATATTAGTACTACTACTTATAATTTATTTAAAAAAAAAAAAAAACTGGGCTGTAGAGATGGCTCAGTGGTTAAGAGCACTGGCTGCTCTTCCAAAGGTCCTGAGTTCAATTCCCAGCAACCACATGGTGGCTGATAACCACTTGAAATGAGATCTGGTGCCCTCTTCTGGTCCGCAGGGATACATGCAGACAGACTACTGTAAATAAATAAATAAATCTTTAAAAATAAAACAACTTTATTTATTTTGAGTGTTTCAATTACATGTAGGTATGCGTGTTTGCCTGTGGATGTGTGCACGGAAGTGCAGGTATCTTTGGAGGCCGGGGGTGTAGGATGGCCTGGACTGGAGTTACAGGAGTGGAGAGCCCACCATTCAGCACTGAGAACTGAACTCCAGGGCTCTGGAGAGAGAGCGAGCAGCAAGTGCTTCTGTCACGAGTCACCTTGCCAGCCCAGAAGTTGTTATAGGAGTTACTCCATCACTTGAGGTTGCTCACCAACAGCATGAAGACAGCTCCTAAGAGTGGCTCTCTGAAGTTAGTCTACGCTGTCCCTAGCTTAAACTTAAGCTATGAAAATAATATTCAAGTATATCTAAACAGAAACTCTGAATAAGCAGAGCTTGAGTAATTATAAACTGCGATATCATTTATACTTTATTCCTTTAAATGCCCTAAATCTAAACAGACTAAGAGTTGGGGACTTTCTCTCAAGAGCAGCACTGAACACAAGGCAAGGTATGTTTTCATCTTTAGTGTGCACATCTGGATGGAGCTTAGGAACCTGCATTTCAACAGCCTTTCAGAGGATTTCAATCAGGGACACAAAGATGACATTTGAGAAATAGTTTCTTGGACTAAGTAAACACCGCCTCCTGGGTTTATCTACTGTAAGTAAACCCCACTACTTGGAGTCACCTGGTCACAACTACACTTCACGGAGTCTACCAAGGTTTCCTCTAAGGTTAAGTTTGTTCTTATTTTCAAGAGTGGATAGATTTAAGTCCACAGGGTCTTGTGAGCCAAAGTTAACCAGAGAGCAGTGACACACACACTTTTAAACCATTTCCTCTTAAAATAGGAGTCTACACAGGACACACTGAGAAACGTGGCAAAGATAGCACCATCAACCTTTCTTCTCACCTTCAGAGCACTAAAATAACTGCAGCTCAGGATGCATGCGGTGACCACAGACTTCCTTGTGAGGAAAGAAGTCCCCAACTGTAAGACACCCAGTCATTGCTCTTCAGGGTTCTAAAAACAATGGGCAGTAGCTAACCACAGACAGTTTTTAATGTTTTCTTCATCACTAAGCCTTATTTTCTTTCCTACTTTTTTTGTTTTTTACTTCTAGCAAGACTCACTAATGTAGAAAAGGGGTCTTCCCATACTTATGCCTTCCTTGCTGTATTTATTTATTCTATTTGTTTGTCTATTTTGGTTTTTCAAGACAGGATTTCTTTGTGTAACAAACAGCTCTGGCTGTCCTGGAACCCGCTCTGTAGACCAGACGGACCTCACAGAGATCCACCTCCTCTGCCTCCTGAGTGCTGGGACTAAAGGTGTGCGCCACTGCTGCCACCACATCTATAATTTTTTTCTTCCATTTTTTTTCCTCTCTTTTTTTTTTCATTTATAATTTTTTAAAAAGGTTTTCCCTTGGTATTTCTCTATGAAAGTGTAAAGAAGCACTCTCCTATTTAGCAGCTTCACTATCTCAGATGTTCAGAGCATGTAGGACAACCCTGTTTAATGGGCTTTTTTCCTCCAATCAAACACTTAACCAACACGATCCTTGGAAGCATTTCTGTTTCTATAGAAATGACATTTCTAGTTTGTTTCTGCAGAAGGAGAAAGGAGAAATATGAGAGGGAGAGGAAGAAAAGAAAGAGAAGGAAGAGGAGGTAAAAAGAGGGGGAGGGAGAAGGGAAGGAGGTGGCAAGAGAAGAAGGGGGAGGAGAGGGCTAAACTAGCAAGGACTGGACCAAGGCTGACTGACTACCTTTCCCCTATAAAATACAGTCACAATATTACTAAATCTATTGGTCTTACGGCCTTCCTTAACTAAGCCCCCAATTTTCCTTTGTAGAAAGCTATATCACATTGAGCAGAAGGAAATCTTCCAGGGCAACACAGAGGGAAAGACCAGGCTTGACAACCCGACATGAGAGTCAGATATTTTCAGTCTTTAGGAATCAGGACTACCTGTGCTTGTGAAGAAGAAGAACGAGGATCCAAATGTAGCACAGGATCATGCCACACACTTCAGTCATGGAGAAGGCCCACGGGATCCTGGGAACACTGCAACAGAAAAACTGTTCTTTTTGGAACTGGAGACGAGCAGATACATCCCTTTTCAATACAATGCTTGACTCAGAAATACTCTAAAACTTTATCTCCCTAAGGAGAGGATATCTAGAAAGCCTGGGGGTTAAAAATCAGCTTGATAAACAACCCCTCTCATCAGAATCTACTAGCTGTCCTGAATTCCAGTAATGATTCTCTGTAAAGAAATGACAATCTGTCTCTCACAGACTATAGCATTCAATGTCTTTTTCTTTTTTTCTTTTTTTGATTTTTCGAGACAAGGTTTCTGTCTAGTTTTGGTGTCTGTCCTGGATCTTGCTTTATAGACCAGGCTGACCTTGAACTCACAGAGATCCTCCTGCCATAGCCTCCCGAGTGCTGGGATTAAAGGCGTGCAGCACCACCGCCCAGCTCTCAGTGTTTTTTTCTTAAATTAGATTTTATTTTGTGTGTGTGCCCTTGGAGTTTACAGCAACTGTTCGGTGCCTGGCATGGGTATAGGTCTTCTTCAAGAGTAGTACACACTCTGAGCTACCTCTCCAGCCCAACATCCATCCAATCTCTTAAACTGTGAGTTATAGGACTTGAATAAAGAAGGGAGTCTGCACAAAATTAAGTAAATAACTAAGAAAAAAATGACTACAGTAAAAAGTTTGTGAACTTGGAACAAACAAAACCCAATTCATCACCCAACATGTAATGACTGAGTCTGAGGTGTTTTCTGCAGTGCCCACCTCACCCACACTCTACTGCACAGCTTTACTGCAGTCTTGGTTCTCTTGGTTCACAACACAAAACACACACTTCACACCGAATGCCATCACTCCTTACAATGCCAAGGAATGCTCCCTGTAATACCTCAGCTCAGATTCAAGGACTGCTCTATGTTATGAAGCACAGTGTCTTTACTACACAAAGCTTGCTCTGAGGGGAAAATGCTTTAATTATAAAAACAGATGTAATCATCAATTTTCCTATGTGCTACTCTCCTCAGCATATGAGCAACAAGTTATCATACCCTTGGGTTGTCTTCTGTGATGATGGCTGACTTAAAAAATTGCTGTGGCTGGGCCGTGGCACAAGCCTTTAATCCCAGCACTCAGGAAGCAGAGGCAGGTGGATCTCTGAATTCAAGGCCAGCCTGGGCTACAGAGTGAGTTCCAGGACAGCTAGAGCTACACAGAGAAGTCCTGTCTCAAAAGAAACAAACAAAAAAAATTGTTACATGAATTTTGGCTGAGGATTAGAATAACATTTCCAACAACTTCTAAATGGCCCTGAACAGCTGCCATTTTGTATTATGAATTTATGTGAAGTGGTATTCTCAGAATTGAGGACTATTAAAAAAAATAAAAAAATATTGATTAACTCTGAAAAATACAGAAGATGCTGTATTCTCAAGTATCAAATATTTAGGCAAGATTTAATTTTTTATGTAAAAATAAACAAGAATATTTTATTATTATTATGTACATTTGCCTTTTCAACTTTAGTAACAGTAAAATTATATACATGTCAAAATAATTATCTAAAGATAAATCTATGATATATTACCAGGGAATGTAGGACTTACTAGGGCCAAAGGCATGTGCCACAATACTCTTAAAAACATACAACACTGCCTGGCTCTTTTTTTTTTAATGTTTATTTTTCAAATCTTTAAAAAAGTTTAAATTGATGTTTTACCTGCATGTATGTCTGTGTGAAGATGTTGGATCCCCTAGAACTGGGCTTACTGACAGCTATGAGATGCCATGTGGGAGCTGGGAATCAAACCCAGGTCATCTGAAAGAACAGCCAGTATTCTTAACTGCTGAGCCATCTCTCTATCCCCTGATATTCTTTTTTTATTTAATATATAATAGCTTTACTCAGTATATAATAAAAACAAAATCAATCCCTGAATTAATTTGTACTACTGGAAATAAATTTGATTCATCTAATGGTATTATTTTAGGAAAGCAGAACCCTTTTCATCACTTAAAATACATTTTTTTTTTTTTTTTTTTTTTTTTTTTTTAAAGAAAGGCAGCTAAGTCTACTACAAACATCCTCCTAACGTAGTACCACTTATAAATTTCCCAGAATTTGGAACCTGTGGTCCACCTACCTCAATTTCCAGAGTAAGGTATGTACCAGCAGTCATTTGATGGCACCAGACAAGGCAAATGGAGTATACATGTCAGCTATAATCACAACGCTACCATCCACATTACCACTGCTGTGACTCGAGAAACCTTCTACAAACCTGGCATCTAGAAACAAAAACCTACCTGTCTAAGAATATATCTGGGAGTGGTGGATAGGTCTGCATGTCAGGCACTCGCTCGTGAACAATAACCATAATGAAAGATGTAAACCCGAATACTATAAAAACATATACACAACTCAGTATGGTCTTCCAGTACTCTGGGTCCAATCTTCGAACAGAATGTTTGTTCTTGCCATTCATGTACTGGTACTGCTCAGAACTCAAGTCAGTGATGGGTCCATCACAGTTGTGTGTGGGCTCTCCGTTACAGAGCCAGTCTGCATTCTGAAGAGCACTGATGAATGGAGTCATGGGACTCATGGGGCTGTCGCTGTTGTAGCCCATCTCCTCCAAAACATCAATATGGATTTTCTGCAATTTCCTGACCGAGAGCATTAACCTTTTAATGTCTCCTAGGACTTTGATTTCCAGAGGAGGAGATCGAAGATCATATTCAGTCAGTGTGAGTAATGTGATTCCATCCAGTCGGTGCTTGTTGCACAAAATGTCCACATATTCAAAGAAACCTTCATCCTTCAGCCACACTGCTACATGCTTAGTAGTCCAGCGGCGAATACAGAGTTGACTAGGGCCTGCCATTTCTTCCTCCACTGACTGTTAAAGGAAAACAAAACAAAACTAGAATGTAGTCCAACATCTTCATTAAAGACCAAATGCAAATATTCATACCAGAAACAATAAAGTACCTATATTGCCCCCACTGGCTTCCATAGTCAAAGAAACAAAAGTTATTCAGTAATGAGTATTTTCAATAGATTAACATTCTAATAATTTTAAGAGGCTAACAGCAGGTGTTTCAGTTTTATGGAGGACAGTTGTTGAACCCACGACTCACGCAGGATAAGTGATCTATCCTGAGCTATACCCCAGTTTTAACACTTTAGAAAAAGGCGTTTTACAAATGGTGTTTTCACAGCATGTTAACAACGATTACATCAAAAGATTACTATTGAGAACACTGGAGGGGGGAAAATCCCATTTTAATGCTTTTTATAAAATGAAATCTATAAAAGACATATGAGAAAAGTTAAATCTCTGAATCTGTCATGTTCATGGGGGAAAAAGTTCCCCCTTGAGGTGGAAAAGAACAAAATTACAGATAGAAAAATTCCAGGAGACTTTAGATTTGTACATCTCTATTTATTATATATGAGATGATTTAGCCAACAGATAAAAAGATTTCAAAATAGCTATGAACTTCAGCTAAGTTCCAACTAGCCATTAAGAGTCCCACTGCAGAAGTGAAAAGGCACTGCTGGGAGTTAGTGGTCAAAGTTTTAAAAGAAAACTGCTACTTCAATATACTCATAAATATGAAGCAAAATTCAGATTATATTTATAAAAGGCTATTTAAGTGCACTATTTTTAAAAGTACTGATAATTTTTGCTACTTTGATCCTACTCAGCTATATTTGTTCTTTTTCTCTTGTAAAACCCAGGTCTATTTCAAGTTTTTAAAGTGTATCAGATACATAGAAAACAAAGGCTGGTAAAGAAAAAAGGATAACAAAAACTACTTCTCATGTGTCTACTTCTTTGACTATTAAAAGTTTTCTGGATTTCTAATAATTCACTATATATCCTTCTGAATAATGTTTAAAAACTGGACAGGTATTCTTTTAATCCACAATGATACAATAAATATCCAGGGTTTTTTGGGGTTTTTTTTGAGACAAGGTTTCTCTGTGTAGTTCTGCGCTTTTTTCCTGGAACTCACTTGGTAGCCCAGGCTGGCCTCGAACTCACAGACATCCACCTGGCTCTGCCTCTCAAGTGCTGGGATTAAAGGCGTGCACCACCACCACCTGGCAATATCCAGTTTTTAAAGAAAAACAAAAACAAAAACAAAAACAAAAATAAAAACAAAAAGCCAGCTGCAGTAAAATGTTCTGGGTAGATATGCTTCTTTTGTGAAAGTTCTAAGCTATACTATACAGTTTGAAAAAGAACTTGCTTTAAAAAGTAAAACAAAAGTCGGCAGTGGTGGCCCAAACCTTTAATCCCAGCACACCTTTAATCTGTAGGCAAAGCCAGGCAGATATCTGTGAATTCAAGGCCAGCCTGGTTTACAGAGTGAGATCCAGGACAGGCACCAAAACCACACAGAGAAACCCTGTCTCGGGAAACAAAACAAAACAAAACAAAAAAAAGTTAAAACAAGCCAGGCAGTGGTGGCGCACGCCTTTAGTCTCAGCACTCAGAAGGCAGAGGCAGGTGGATTTCTGTGTGTTCAGGGCCAGCCTGGTCTACAGAGTGAGTTCCAAGACATCCAGGGCTGTTACACAGAGAAACCCTGTCTTTAACCACCCCCCAAAAGAAAAGAAAAAAACGTTAATACAACTGAATATCCTCCAGGACAAAGGCTCTCCACAATCAGACAGTATCATCTCTCTCCTCCCACCCAGACGATGCCCTGATCTCCTGACTGAAGCATCTTTCATGGCTTTACAGCACACATTCTGGAGTCAGGAAAAACATCTCAGCTTCCTTAGGCTGAGGAAAGGAAAAGGCAGGTGATGTTACAGTCTTCCTTTCCCACACAAAACACTTGTCACAAATACTTAATATCACTGAACAAAAGCAGATATACGAACTAATAAGCTCACTCATTTCAGCAAAAGTATTCAGGAAATAAGATACACTTGATGAAATTCACCAAAAGATGAAAATGTCCATCATTAAGTATTTTGTCTTGATACTAAAAAAGCAATCCTCGTTTTTGGAAAGATTAAAGTATATTTCATTATCAACCCACTTTTTTCCCCCAATCTTAGAAAATTAACATCTTAGCCATCAACAAGGAGTTTGTATTTTAAGTCTGCTGCAAAGTTGCATATAGCACATGTAAAACTCCAGTACACTATGGTTTTGTAATGCTTGAGTTTCCACTCTCAATCTTAGAAAATTAACATCTTAGCCATCAACAAGGAGTTTGTATTTTAAGTCTGCTGCAAAGTTGCATATAGCACATGTAAAACTCCAGTACACTATGGTTTTGTAATGCTTGAGTTTCCACTCGTTGCCAAATGGTTTCACCCCTTCTGCTACATCTGCATCTTCCTTTCCCAGTACCGACTAAATCATCAAACCTGGATACACAACAACACTATAAATGCAGCAGCAGCAGCAGCTACCAAGTAGCAAACCTCATCCACAAGTAAAATTCTCCTTTTCTCCACTCTTCTACTTTCCCTTCTCCAGTGGCTTACCACCAGCGGGTTCCAAGTCACTCCCATCCTTGGAGCATTATTCTTTAGACAGTTTCATCTCACACTCTGAACAAAATGATTCTTCTCTTCTTTCACATTTCTCCCCATATTAACTCACCAGTTCTTTCAACTTCAATCAAGCTTTGATGCCCATGCTTTAACCAGTAGATAATACCAACATAGAAGCCTCCTAGAAGCCTTTGAGCTTGCTGTGGGAATGCCTTAAAAGCATGACACATTTCACCACTCGGCCTCATCAGGTTAGTGCATGTCCTTTAATTGTGTGCTACTACATAATAGTTACAGGGCCACAGAAACCAGTACTTAGCTCCAACTGTGAGAACTTGTACTAAAGAGGAATATTAAGAATGACAGTAAGCTTCAGGGTCCATTTAATAGTCATGTTGTACTACAGGAATTCCAGGGAACAGAAAACTTTGAACAAAGAATACGTCAGACACTGGTTTTATACAAATCAATAAAATTAATTTTGGTCAGTAAATGTTCAAGGATGCTTTCCATTTTAATTAATAATTGATTCACATCAATTATCTGTAGGACTGCTGCTTCTGGCCAAGATATAAAAACAGAACAAATTTTACTCTCTGATTTGAAGTAATCAAATGATAAATAAAATACATGAAAAAGATTCAAAATGATGGACATCTCAGCCAAATCCCCGAGAGACAGTAAACAAATAAGGTGGGCTCATAGTAGTCAGGAAAGGCCTAAGACAAGAACCCCAGGTGAGCTGAGCTCACCATGTATTTGTGGGCACTCCGATGGAGAACTGAGAGATCCAGAGGTTCTCCCTTGAATACTCATCAGAACATGTCCGTGTCAAGACGGATAAGAGACCATTCAGGATCCTCAACCTCACACATGGACAAAAAGCCAATTCCAATCAGACTGACCAACAGTTCACAATTCACGGGACTTTATAACACACAATAGCAGTAGGGCAAAATCAAATCAAAACCCACAGTTCTCAGCCAAGGTTAATTCCCCCACTTTCCAGGGCAGTCAGCAGTATGAGGATGTATATTATTCTTCATTGTCTCCACTAGGTGAGGGGTTACCAGCATGTAGAAAATAGACACCAGGGTGCTGGTAAAAATGCTAGAATGCTGCCAGCAGTGGTGGTACATACCTATAACTCAGCACCCTTAGAGTCATCTGAGAGGAAAGAACCCCAACCGAGAAAATGCCTCTATAAGACTGAGCTGTAGGCAAGACTGTACAGCATTTTCTTAATTAGTGATTAATGAGGGAGGGCCCAGCCCACTGTGAGTGGGGGTCATCCTTGGGCTGATTGATGGTCCTGGGTTCTATAAAAAAGCAGACTGATCTAGACATGAGGAGCAAGCCAGAAAGCAGCAGCACTCCTCCATGGCCTCTGCATCAGCTCCTGCCTCCAGGTTCCTGCCCTGTTTGAGTCCTGTCCTGACTTCCTTCAGTGATGAACAGTAATATGGAAACGTAAGCCAGTCTCCCTCTCCCAACCACCAAGTTGCTTTGGTCATGATGTTTCATCACTGCAATGATAACTGTAAGACACCCTCCCTCAAAAAAAAAAAAAAAAAAAAAAAAAAAAAAAAATCTGCCAGGAATGGTGGTGGCAGATCTTTAATCCTAGCACTCAGAAGACAAAGGCAAGTGGATCTCTGTGAGTTCAAGGCCAATTTGGTCTATTACAGCAAGTTCCTGTTGTAGGAATTTAGCAGTCCTGTATCTGGGGTAGATATTAGAATGAACAGTTTTCACTGTATCCAGGGTAAACATTAGAGTGAATAGTTGTTTTCTAAAAGTACTCTGACCTTGAAAAATCTTTGTGGAAAGATTTCCATGATTTGTAGAATTGTTTTTCTGAAGGGGCGTTGCAGTCTTTGAATGACTTTGGTCACAAGACACCTTTGGCACACGCAAATGACACACAGTAAAGGACTAAAGTCATGTGGCATGTGATGCTTTCCTTTAGAGAGACATACAGATTCGATAGCACCTTGATATGAGGAAATACTTTACCCAAAAAACAACTGTGTAACAATGAATAAATAGGCCTTTGTATGGCTGTTGGGTGTGTAGTTCATCAGAGGCTGGATCTTCCTGCTGCCACACAGGCCTTAAAATTTTATGTTGGAGTGACCTCTTTCTTCAACCGACCCACACAACATAGAATATCCCAACAAATTCCAGAACAGTCAAAGTTACACAGAGAGATCTTGTCTCAAAACAAAAATCAGCAGAAAATCATGGTCTACAAACAAAAGAATTGTCTGTCTCCCAAATGTCATTTTGCTGCTAATGAGAAAAATTACCCTAGGCTACACCTTTCTCTGGTCTAGCCTCACAAATCTTAAAATGCACCTTGCAAGTTCAGGAATCTTTATCGGATATGTAAGAATATAAAGGTATCTAGAATCCAAAAGCAAGACATTATAATCCACGGGGGAAAAATCAATAGAAATTGACCAGACTGACAGAGATAACAGAATAGAAGGTAAGAAGGAAATTTACATAACTGTGACAGCTGTATACATCTCAACATGTTAAACAGAAACAGGCGTGCTGGAACATGCCTATCACTCGGCACTGAGGACGAGGAGTCAGGAATATTTAGAATTTGGGGCCAGTCTGGGACTCATGGGGAGTTCAGGGAGAACCTCCGCTGTATCATGAGGCTGTGTCTCAGGACCTAGATAAAGAGAAAATTAGGCAACTCCCTGAGAGAAGCCGGAACCCAGGTCTCAGGTGTGTCCTACTTTCTTCCCAAGCCACCCTCCCCCTTTCTCTAAACCACCTTGTTTAAAATCTATGTGGAAAACCTTTTAATAAACCCCCAGCTCTGAGGCTGGACAACACTTGCAGCTCCTCCAGAGGACTCAGCACTCAGATAGCAGCTCATGAGCATCTGTAAATCCAGTCCCAGAAGACTCTGACATCCTTTTCTGGCTTCCAAGGGCACCAGGCACACACATGCTACACAGACAAGTTTGTAAGTATAACACCCATATACATAAAATACAAGTTTTAAAACTTTAATTCCCAAATGTGGAGGCCAGAGAGAGGGCTCAGAGGCTAAGGGTACATATGCTCTAAAGGACCGAGATTCCATGTCAGGGGCTCACAACTGCTCCAGCTCCAGCTGCAGGGGATCTGATGCTCTCCACCAGCACCTGAACTCATGTGTACACACCCCAGACAGATGCATATGTGTACACACATAAAATGTAGTAAAACAAACCTTTAAGGCCCCAGCTCTGCTTTGAAGGGGCTCACCCTGAGGTCCTTTTCTGCACAGACACCACTAATCCAAGTTTGGCCTGAGTTGAAGCCCTCAAAGATTTGGGGAACTCCTTGGCCTGCTGTAAGTGACAGACTGAAACTGAGCCTCCTTTTTCTCTGACTTTTTTTTTTTTTTTTGAGGTGGGGGTGTTTCAAGACAGGCTCTCTCTGTGTTAATAGTCTTGGCTGTCCTAAAACTCAATCTGTAGACCAGACTGGCCTGGAACTCACAGAGATCCACCAGCCTCTGCCTCCCAAGCGCTGAGATTGAATGTGTGTGCCACCACTGCCTGATCTTCTCTGACCCTCTTGACATTATTTTCTCATCCATAATTTCCCTGAAGCACTGATGATTCCCTTCAAATGACAACTGCTTTCAATCTATAAGCATGGAAGAAACTACAGAAAACAAAACATCAAAAGGATCAGCAGGGCATGGCTTTAACCCCAATGATTAGCAGACAGGCGCAGGTGGATCTGTAACATCAGGCCAGCCATACATATTGAGTTCCAAGCCAGCCATAGCTACACAGTGAGAGCCTGTCTAAAAAAGGGGGAAGGGGAATGTGAGGCAGACTAGAAAGACAGGGGAAATTATATGGGGAAGAAAAAAGTCCCTCACTTTGAAGTCTGATTGAAGCCTCCTACTCACTGAGAAGCAAGAATCTAATAAAATTACCATTGGCTGTAAAACTACCAACATAGACATAATATTCCTTTCCCATACAGATAGTTCATCTTAAAGTCACAAATGACCAGGTATAAAACCTGAATGTGTCTGACCTCTGGGAGAGCCTCGTTCCTTTCCCCTAGACATTTGTGAGAATCTCAAACAAGACTGTTAACTCTGTTTACAGTAAAGGCATCCATCCTATGATCTAGACTTTTCCTCATCAATTAGCATCCTGTCTGCTGTCCTTCAGGAACCATACTGTGACTCCTTTAGTTTTTGCAACCCTCTTCGCTAACTAACTGCTTCACAGTCACTAAAATCCCATCACGTCCTGAGTGCTGTAAGGACAATGCAGCTTCTCCGAGAAGCTAGCCTACATCCTCTTTTCTTCTTGAGCTCCTCCTCCTCCTCCTCCCAGTCTTCCTGCTTAATTAACATCTAGAAACCTCATTCAGATATCTAACAAACCCAACTCTGCTCCAAGGAGGTGGGGAAGGATTAGAAAGCCCAAAGTAAAAGGAAATAATAGAGATGAGAACAGTCATCATTAACCAAAAGACAGCAAGATGGCTCTGGGAGGACACCTGCTGCCAACCAGACAAACCTGAGTTTGATGCCTGGAACAGAGAACAGACTGCTGTCTGCTGACCTCCATCCACCTGAGTGCCATGACGATCCCCACTCCCTGCCAAAAACAACCCAAAACCTTAAAAGAAATTGAGTATGTAATACATTCCTACAGAGACTTCAGGCCCCGAGGCTTCACTGGTCAATTGCAGCATTAAGAAATAGAACCAGCCAGGCACTAGTGGACTCAAGAGGCAGAGGCAGGCAAGTCAAGGCCTTTACAGATTTACAGAGCAAGCTCCAGGATGGCCAGGGCTATCCAGAGAAACCCTGCTTTAAAAACAAACAACAACAACAAACCAATACCGATACTCTACACATCCTTCAAGGAAAGGATATTTCTGAATTCATTCCTGACAACAAAATCGAGGAGATGACAAAAAAAGAAAACCATGAACTGCTATCTGTGATGGGCAAAGATACGAAGATTCCAAACAAATTTAAAGACAAAATAATCAAGAGGAGCCAAGCCTGGTGGTGCATGCCTTCAGCCCCAGAAATCGGGAGGCAGAGGCAGGTGGATCTCTGTGAGTTTGAGGCCAATTTCATCTACAAAGTGAGTTCCAGACAGCCAGGACTGTTACATAGAGAAACCCTGTCTTGAAAACCAAAAACCAAAAGCAAACAAACAAAGCAAAACAAAAACCCCTCATCATTCATTGCTGATTATAAAAACTCAAACTAAAATAGAAAGAAACCTCACAACTTGATAAAAGGCATCTTTGAAGAACCTACTAGTATTTGATTCCATGAGTAAAGCCTTCCTCTAATTGTGCATGCTTAGTATAGAGGAGGCCCTGAAAACTCACCCCCAGCACATACACATGTATATACACATACATACATACATATAAAAAAATTAAAAACAATGTAAACCATCAATCAGAGGGTTTCTAGAATTGGCTAGGCATGGTAGAGTGTATGTGTTGTAATCCCAGCACCGGAATTGAGTTCCAGGCTAGCCTGATCTACATAGCAAATTTTGGGCTAGCCAAGGCTACACAGTAGGACCTTGTCTCAAAAAAACAAAACAAAAGTCCTCAGCTCTGGCAAAAAACAAACAAACAAACAACAAAAAAACCAAAACAAATACCCCCTGCCCAGTTTCTAGTATTAATGTCAGGTTAGCAAGACTGTTACATATAAGTTCAACATACACAATCAACTATAGGGCTGGCTCAGCTGGTAAAGTGCTTGCTAGGCAACCATGAGCTCTTGAATTGGATCCCCAGCATCCATGTAAGAACCACTTGAAAAGGTTAGGGTAGGAGGGTGGGAAAAGGAGTATAGTAATTTGTCTGTAATCCCAGTGGATCCCTAGAACTCATTGGCCGGCCAGCCTACCCAAATTAGTAAGCTCCAAGTTCCCATGTCCAGTGAAAGATCTCATTTCAAAAACAGATGTATATATATATGCATGCATATATGTATACCTAAGTGATACATACTCAAAGAGCATTTTTAAAAAAGATTTACTTATTTTCTATATATACAGCATGTATGACTGCAGGCCAGAAGAGGGCACCAGATCTCATTACAGATGGTTGTGAGCCAACATGTGGTTGCTGGGAATTGAACTCAGGATCTCTGGAAGAGCAGTCAGTGCTCTTAACCTCTGAGCCATCTCTTCAGCCCACAAAGAACATTTTAAAACTATAAACATCATAACCTATGAAACTATTAGTTATATTTCTCACATATAAATTTTCTTAAGGCTGGGTGGTGGTGGCAGTGGCGGCGGCGAACGCTTTTAATCCCAGCACTCGGGAGGCAGAGCCAGGAGGATCTCTGTGAGTTTGAGGCCAGCCTGGGCTACAGAGTGAGATCCAGAACAGGCACCAAAACTAAACAGAGAAACCCTGTCTCGAAAAACAAAACAATTTCTTTTCTTTAAAGAAAATCTTTGCATAACGTAAGAGTGCTGTTCAGTGTTGAGACATGGTGATACCACATTGCCTTTCTCAGTAGACACTGTTATGTCCAATTCCTCATTGTTAACAGCTGTTCACAATGTTATTACTATTACCACATCATCACAGGTCAGATTTCTATTAATAAAGTAAACATAACAAAGAATTCAAGATGTTATCTAAACACTAACTCAGTTACCTCATTAAATCTTGATTCACTTTTTTGGTTTTTGCTACTGGGCCTCACTATGTGACCCTGGGTGGCCTGACTTCTGCTATGCAAACTCACTGTGATCCCACGGTGCTGGCATCACAGGCAGAACACCTTGCCCACCTTGATCCACACTTAAAAGCACTGCACGTAAAGCTTGGTGCTTGTTCCTTTCCCCAAAGTGTGTGCTAGCCAAGGACTACCCCAAGATCGGTCCCTAGCTCTGGAATGTTAATTGGTCCGTGTACATGAAGCACTTCATTTTGAGATGAAAACTCAAAGTACATGCTGAAGTCACACACAATTAAGAAAGCTCTGGAGCATCAAAGGTTAATACTGTCTTATCAAGACCACACACAGTCCACTTCTGCACTCCGCCTTTGACTAGCAGTAGGTCTGAGTTCAACTTCATTCCCAATTATAGATAAAAGATAAATGAAAGCAGCTGACTCTTCTGCATAGCATGAAACAACACTTTATCTTGCCTATGCACACTGGTTATGCAATTTAAAACATTCTGAGCACAGCAGCTCTTTTAAGGTTTTTTTGTTTTTTTGTTTTTTTTTTTTTAACCAGATTAGTTTAGTTCCTGCCAATAGAGATTTCAGTGGCCTAACAACAGTTCAATCCCCACCACCCTGAGTTGTTAGACAAAGCCTCACTAGGTAGAGCCCGGGATGATCTCTAACTTAAGGACCATGAGTGAGTACCACCATGAACTTCAGCTTGAGTTCAACATATTTATTTATTGTATGGGGGGGTGAGTGCGCCTGTGTGTATAGAGGCCAGAAAATGACACTGGGTGTCCTGCTCTATCATTTCCCATCTTACTCCTCTGAGACAGGGTTTCTCATGGAACCTGCTGCTGGACCTCTCAAAGAACTAAGCTGGTGGCCAGCAAGCCCCAGTAAGCCATCGGATCTCCAGTGCCAACAGTGTGATGCCAGGGTTCCAGGTGCCCTCTGCCACGTGTGGCTTTTTACATAGGTGATGAGGATCTGAACTCAGGTCCTCCACACTTGTGCAATGAGCACCCTGACCTGCAGAGCCATTTCCCCACCCTCTCTAGGATGACATCTTTATTTGTGAAATGAAGAAAAAGAAGAAAAAGGGTTAGAATAAACCTAACTTGAAGTCTTGTTTATTTTTTTAAAGGTAATTTCATTTAATTCTAAACTGAGGGTAGGGTTTTATGAACATCTATAAACATCACTGTTATCTAAATTATCCACAGAACTCAAAACTGATATAATCTGTTTTAGAGATAGGATCTCTTTTAACCCAATATGTAGCCAAGGATGGCCTTGAATACCTGATCTTCCTGCCACCCAAATGCTAGAATCATAGGTATCCACTATTTTATACAACTAAACAGATACACTTTGTTTTGTTTTGTTTTGTTTTTTGTTTGTTTAGAGATAAGGTTTCTCTGTATAACAACCCTGGTTGTCTTGGAACTCACTCTGTAGACCAGGCTGGCCTCAAACTCACAGAGATCAATCAACCTGCTTCTGATCAATCAGGAAATTTAAGAGTGTGGTGTGTGCTGGGAAGTGGTAGCTCACACCTTTAATCCCAGCACAGTAGGGAGAGGCAGGCAGATCTCTCTCTGAGTCTGAGGCCAGCCTGGTCCCCATTTTGGAAAGAGAGAGAAAGAGAGAGAGAAAGAAAACACCCCCCCCAAAACCTTTGATTGAATGAGGATGGCCCCCACAGGCTCATATACTCAAATACTTGGCTCCCCAATTGGGAAGGATTAGGTGTAGCCTTGTTGGAGGAGGAGTGTCACCTGGGGTGGGCTGTGAAGTTCTAAAAGTCCTCACCACTCCTAGTTAGCTCTCTCTCTCTCCTTCCTACTTGAGGATGGGATGCAAACTCGCCTGCCACCATGCTCCTAGCAATGATCATGGACTCACCCTCTCCAACTGTAACTCCTAATAAACTCTTCCTTCTACAAGTTGCCTCGGTCATGGGTCTTATCACAACAATAGAAAAGTAACTGAGCCTTTTCCTGTTCTCTAATTGAACCGTTTTCCACTGTTGGGATGGTGTTTGTTTGTGTTGTTGTTTTTAAACAAAACAATTCCATGCTGTTCTAATACCAACTTTCTATGACAAAGATAGCGCTCCTCTTCAGGCCAGCCCAAATCACGTTCTAGAAGACATTCCTAGCAGCCTAGCTCAAAATTTAAAGTCATTTCCATCCCATGCAACAGTGCTGGGACCGACCATAAACAGCCTCTGATGTTTTTATTAATGTACTCATGTGTATGAGAGAGAAAGCAGGAGAGTGAGAAGACAGCAAGCACCCTCCCTTCCCCTGCACACAAGTGCATTCATGCAGAGGCCAGAGGACAAGCTGCAGAACCCCGGGGGGGGAAGGCAGATCATCAGGCTCAGAGGCAAGCACCTTTACCCACACTTGCCATCTCATCAATTCCACACAAGCCCTTTGGACCTCTGAATTCTTAGACCAGGTCCATGTATGATGCTGGTCAAAAACTAAGTAAAGCAAAGTTTATGTTGTTTCCCTTCAGTAGTTGGGAGAAACTAAGGGATGTCTGCTTCCCTCCTCATCAAATGTATGTACTTCTGCACTCATGCATGGCATGTTTTGTTTCAACAATCTGCTAAAGCAACTTTTCCAACCCAGCACTTAGCATCAGTGTAAAACAGTGGCTCTCAGCCTTCCTAACGCTGCAACCCTCTAATACAGTTGTTCATTTTGTGGTAACCCCAACCATAAAAATGATCTCATTGCTACTTCACAACTGAAAATTTGCTACTGCTATGAATTGTAATATAAATATGCAACCCTATAGGGTCATCACCCACAGGTTGAGAACCACTGATATAACAGCTCTCTAAAGAATCTGTAAATTCTTGCTAACATTTAGTGGCTTTCTTTTCAGTCTGTCTTTTACACCAGGGGAAGTAGCCTGATGTAGAACAAGGAGACCAGATTCACTGCAGTGGTTCTTGGGAGTTTGACTTCAGTGTACCTGCGACAAACTCTGGGGACCTCAACACCCTCATGTGTTAAACGGGGAGCGAAGGGAAGGAACAGGAGTAACCTCCACAAACACCACTGCAGATTAGACAGTGTGCACAGGGGCCTCATTTCACAATAACACTGATCCCACTTCATCTTTGCCTACTTGCTCAGAGGGCTCTCTGCAGGGACCTCTGTTTTACAATTTGTACTCTTTCATTTCCCAAGTAACAGATTACAAATAAATATAAAAACAGTGATAACAGCAGCTGCAGCTACATTTATTAATTTGCAGACAGTATTCTGAGGCTATCTGAGTTTTTCTAATACTCAACAGTTTTACAAGACAGATTAACTTCAATTTATAGATGAGGCAACAATGTCAGAAAGTATGTAAGTCAAGTAACTGAGGTCCCTACTTGAAATTGGCAGGGCAAGAATTCAAATCCAAGAATCAAACAGTTTTTCCACATGAGTTTTACACAGTGAGTAAGGTGGGATGGGGGCAAACCATTTAATATGAAGATATTATGATGTTAAATATAAATATTTCAGCATGCATATTACAATAATGACAACTTCCTCTGGGCATGGTGGCTGGCATATGGCTGTAAGCCAATACTTGGGAGGTAGAAGCCGGAGAATGAGTTTGAGACAAGCCTGTACTACATAGCAAGACTCCAAATGGGTTAAAAGAAGACAACTCTTATAGCTGTATAGTATCCATCATTGCACCTAAAAAATTATTTTATGTCCAATTGTCTTTCCTATCTATTCTCCTCTCAGGGTAGAGGTTAAAGCTATGAATTATACTGGGTTATATGTATCTTTAATACAGAATAACTCACTTTTTTTTTTTTTTTTTTTTTTTTTTGAGGGGCAGGGGACAGACAGCATTCAGTTTGGCACAATTCTATAGAATGGCCTACATTCTGGATCTGCCTAGTTGTCAACTGTGCTGTGGTGGTCAGTGGTAGGACACACACACACACACACACACACACACACACACACACACACCCTTGGATGATAAGGTAAAGATTCATGTAACTACTCAGATGGAGTGTTGATAACATTTGGCTTTGGGATTGGAGAGACAGCTCAGTAGTTAAGAGCACTTGCTATTCTTCCAAAGGACCCAAGTTCAGTTCCCAGTACCCATACTGGGCAGCTCATAAGTCCTGTAACTCCACCTCCAGGTGATCTAAAGCCTCTGGCTCCAGAGTCACTGTACACATGTGTATGCATGCATGTGCACACATACAATTAAAAATAATAAAATACTTCTTTAAAAACATGGTTTTTTTTCTTTCTTTCTTTTTGAGGCAGGGTTTCACATAGCTCAGGATAACACTTAACTCCTGATCCTCCTGCATTTATCTCCTGAGAGGTAAGGTTACAGACATTAATGGCTCTATTTTAACATTTACTTACTTACAACCGGTGTATAAATGAACCATTTTCTACTATCTGTAAGATCATAAAACACTCTCTACATAGAGGGATAACAAATTCAAATCAGAAGATTCAATCAGACCAATCATTTTAACTTTAAAGAAGCCCAAAAGGTAAAATTAGTATCTTCAGAACTGTAAGAGAAGTGTACTCAAAATAAGATGCAGGTAGATTTTTAGGTAATTTGTAATACAGAAAGGAAATGTTGTGGACGAGCTTGGCTAGTAAATTGATAAAGAAAAGGAAACATTACAAAGATGAGTCTGTTACAGGGGAAAAACAGTAACGGGAAGAACAGACCTGATGGGGATTACAAAGTGTTAGTGAAAAGAAACAGTTGCATGCCTCAAGGCCACGTTATCAATGCATGCATAACCTGGTTTCGAAGCCTAATAGCAAAGATTTCACAGAGAGATGGAGAATATATTATTGCTTATTTGCAAAAGTCACAATGAAAGCTGAAACTTTCATAATACAGAAGCCGAACTTTCCTCCATGTCTCCTAGAGTAACCACAAACCCATCCTTTGTCATAGCCTTTCTTTTACCACTTTATAAGCACATAAATACACGCCCATAAGCAATACAGCTTAGCTTGCCCATTTTATACCAATGGAACTGAAGAGTTCAGGAGGTGCTGTCCCAAAACACGCCCAATTGGTATGTTGGTTACTATTCCAGTGGAAATCCCTTGAATTACAACAGCAGAAGGCCATTTCACCAGCCTGACCTTTTCACTTTCCTTTCCGACTTGTCTTTTTCCACATGCAACCAGCAACAAACAGTCTTGTGAGAGGACTAGCCTTCATGTACTAAAGCTGGAAGACAGCCTTGATGACCCAAAATGGTAAAGACTGTAAAGAATTCAAACATACAAAACCATCCTTATCCCCCACTAGCTTGTATACCACACTCACCATCTCTTAGTGAAACCAAAATCACTACTACCCAGTACAGGTATCCACTGTTCTGTCATTCCTATCACTATTTGCCTAAAATGTATAAAACATGCTGTTTTCAGGCTTCCCTTCTTTGTCAAGAACTCATGCTTACTATTATTAATCACTCCTTGTAACAGTTGGGTCCAGCCAAAGAGTCAACACAACAGCGAATGGAGGAAGAGGAAATGACTCCCTTTTCATGTGATGAAAGTGACAACAGTCCATACTGAGCCTTGGTGCCACCACACAACCCTTTTTGAGTTAAAAAGTTTGAAGTCTTATTTGTTCAACCTTTTCTTTTCTTTTTTTTTTTTTTTTCTTTTTGAGCTGAGGATCGAACCCAGGGCCTTGCGCTTGCTAGGCAAGTGCTCTACCACTGAGCTAAATCCCCACCCCTTGTTAACCTTTTAAAAACTCAATGATAGGCTGAGAACTGTGACCTTTCTTATCAAAGCCATTAGAAGAGGGCAGGGAACCAAGCGTGGATTACAGAGCATCTGAGCACGGCACGTTGTGTCAGAGATGGTTGGTTCTAAGTGCATTACTCTCGTGTTCAGATAATCCTCACAGCAGTCATATAGCACAGATGTTACTAATGTCTCATTTTATAGATGAGAGAACTGATAGAAATGGGTCAGCAACTTACCCAAGGCCCTTTTAAACCAGTAAACAATACATATAAAGGTTTCAGGCCCAGCAATATCAGTTCAAAATGCATGTTGTTACCCACTATACTGTTCATTTCAGCCTTGTGAATTGAGGGCTTCAGTCCTACTGTAAAAGACAGCTCCAAACATTTTCTAGTTATCAGTAGAATAAAGACTGTAGAGTCACAGGTCTTGTACAATTCTGCACTTACCAAGGGCTTGCTTCACATACGTGCTAGAAACTAAGGAACCAGAGATGTAAATACCCTCACATGCCAAATGATTTATTCATCTATAAAATATTACTCTGCATACAGTATGTACCAAGTATATTGTGAGTCTTATGAATCAAAATGACCCTGCCCTTGATTTTACAGTTCAGAAAGGGTTACTGAAGAGAAATAAATAAATAAATGTGAAAAGAATTCTTACAAAATTATCTCAATTTGCAAAGCAATACCAAGAAAGTCGTGACTTAGGTAATTTGTTAAAAACTGGAAACATTAGGGAGTTGGGGAAAACCTAGGTTCTTTCCAGCTGGTAAGATAAAAGAGGTCACTAGTGTCATCTGAGCAGAGCCTGTGGAAAAGGAGCACTAAATGAACAACAAGGAAACTTGGTAAGCATAGACAGGAAGGCAGGAACCAGTGTGAACCAGTGACAACCAAAAAGCAGGAAGGAGTACTGGGATTAAACAGAGAAACACACAAGGCCCTGGTGGTGCACATCTTTAATCCCAACACTCAGGAAGCAGAGGCAGGTGGATTTCTGTGAGTTTGAGGTCAGCAAAGTCTATGCAGTGAACTCCAGGATACCAAGGCTACATATAGTGAGAATGCATCTCAAAACATTAGGCATATAAACTACAAACTGGGACTGATTGTAGAAAATGCTATCAAATTAAGAATCATAAGAAACACAGGACATTTTGAGTAAGAAAATGACATAATAAGTGTGTTTTAGAAACAATAATTTTTGCCAAGCATAGTGTTGCACACCTTTAATCCTACAATTTAGAAAGCAGAGGCTTAGGCTGGGGATTTAGCTCAGTGGCAGAGCGCTTGCCTAGCAAGCACAAGGCCCTGGGTTCGAGCTTCAGCTCAAGAAAGAAAGAAAAGAGAGAAAGCAAGCAAGCAAGCAAGCAAGCAGAGGCTTGAGGATCTCTGAATTCAATGCCAGCCTGGTCTACAGAGTGATTTCCAGAACATCCAAGGCAACACAGAGAAACTCTGTTTTGGGAAAAGAAAACAAACAAACAAACAAAAACCACCAGCCAGAGAACTTAGGTTTAATTCTCAGATCTATATGGCACCTCAGCAACCATCTCTAACTTGTACCAGGAGATTCAACCCCCCTCTTCTGGCCTCTCTGGTACTGCACATGTGGTACAGACACACACAGGCAAAGCATACACTTCAAATGAAAATCAGTATTTCTTAAAAAGAAAATAACCGTTAGAAGAGTGTAGAACATCAGGAAGTTTGAGCCACAGTAAAGGATAGCTACATCTATACCTACCACATAACCCAGCAAGAGACTCCTGAGATCTCCTCCAAAGAAATGAAAACTTGTGCCACACTAACACCTACAGACAACAGCACTATTTGTAATAGTTGTCAGGTCCAAGAAACCAAAAGACCCTACAATATGTCAACAGTTAAAACTGTGGTACCCTGATACATGAACTACAACCCAGCAATAAAAATAATAAATTATATCCAATTATATCCTTGGAGGAGTCTCAAGGGCATTAGACTCGAGGGGAAAGCCAGTCTCAAAAGGCCACACACTGTGGTTCTACCTATGCAACAGTTTCAACCTGACAAGATTACATAAATGGAATCGATTAGTGATTAGTGGTTGCCAAGGGTTAGAGATAATAGCACAGAGAAGGATCTTTGTAATGAAGGAACAGCTCTTTATTTGGATTGGAACAACAGTTGTAAGAATCTATTCATGATAACATGACAGTTCCCTATTTTTGACACTGTCTAATAGTTATGTAAGATCTAACTACAGCAGGAAAGTGGATAAAAGTGCATGGGTTCTCTGGCCCCTTCTGTGCAACTTCCTGAAAATCTACATTTCAAAACAAAAAGTTTAAAAGTTCTTTTTTAAAAGGAAACTATCCTAAATAATGAAAATGGCATGCCTTTCTTAGTTTAAAAAAAGTAAGAAGAATGCCTGGCATAGTGGCGCACGCCTTTGATCTGTACACACTGCCTGTGTGTGACTGTGTCAAATTTTCCAGTTACAGACAGTTGTGAGCTGCCATGTGGGTCCTGGGAATTGAACCCAGGTCCTCTGGAAGAGCAGTCAGTGCTCTTAGCTGCTGAGCCATCTCTCCAGCCTGTTTTTGGTTGTTTTTTTCTTTTTTGGTTTTTCAAGACGGAATTTCTCTGTGTAGTCCTGAAAGTTACTCTGTAGACCAGGCTGTCCTTGAACTCACAGAGATCCACCTACCTCTGCTGGAATTAAAAGCCTGCACCACCAGCGCCCATCTTAGAGGCAGCACTCTTAACCATTATTCTTTCTGAGTTTTATATCAGATTCTATTGGTGACAAACTCTCTCAAATATAACTCCCCACCCTTAGTTTATTTAGGCATAAATTGGACAATTATACAGTTCACTGCCAGTGTTTTAACACTGTAAGGATTTTGTCTTACTGATTAACAAAGTGATGTACAGATAATTGTTTAAAAATCTGTTAGTTCCTCTTGGTATAAAGGTGAAAGCATCCCCCCCCCCCCCCCCCGGTTTTTTGAGACAGGGTTTCTCTGTGTAGCTTTGGTGCCTATCCTGGCTGTTCTGGCACTCGCTTTGTAGACCAGGCTAGCCTCAAACTCACAGAGATCCACCTGCCTCTGCCTCCCGAGTGCTGGGATTAAAGGCGTGCACCACCACGGCCTGGCTGAAAGCATTCTTTTTTTTTTTTTGAGCTGAGAATTGAACCCAGGACCTTGTGCTAGCCACTGAGCTAAATCCCCAACCCTGAAAGCATTCTTAAATTACAGTTACAGTTAGTGGGGGACGGAGTTGGATCTATAGTCATGTCTTGTTTTTTGATATTGTGGTTTGGCTGGTTAATTCAGTATTTCTTATCTTTTATTAGTATGTAAATATACACAAATTATTAGTTCAATTGGTCTTTTGCTTATGTCTATTTAAGTGTATTCTACTTCACTGAAAAATGTTTTAATTTTTTTTAAATTCTTTTTCTTACATGTTCAATGTATAAAACAAACTTTGGAAATGTAGAGTGAAGAACCTACCCTAGGATATCAATTAATAGTTTTTGTTGTCATGTCGTCCTGGTCTCGCCCCCATCCCCAAACAGGGTTTCTCTGTGCAACACTGGATTTGTCCTTGAACTCACAGAGATCCACTGCCTCTGCCTCCTGAGTGCTGGGATTAGAGGGGAGCGCCACCACTGCCCCTGGCTGTTTTGTTTCTAAAATAACCATTCTACTAGTTCAATTTGTGCTACTCATGTACTCCTGGAGGTGGGGCCGTCCTCTAGAGCTTTGGCCTATGGTATCTCATCCTTCAAAGAGATCAATCTCTCCCTCCCCTAGAAGCAAATGTAACTCCTCAGTTAGGGAGAGGGGCTCAAGCCCTCCCCCCTTCCTGCTGGAATGTCCACTGGCTTGGTGTTGTGCAGGTTTGTGAAGGGAACCAAGCTCTGTGAGTCCTTAAGTCTAGCAGGTCTGTCATATCCAGAAGGCAGTTTTGCTCTAGTTCTCTTGGACCTCTGCTCCTCCTGGACCTCTGCTCCTCCTGGACCTCTGGCTCTTGATCTTTCCACCTCCTCTTTCAAGATGGTCCCTAAGTCTTGTGGAGTCGGTATGGTAGCTAAGTGCTCTAGAGAGATAGCTGCTGTCACTGCACAGAGAAACTTTTCTGAGGAAGTCTGAGAGCTAGGGTTTTGTTGTTGTTGTTTTGTTTTCGTGTTTTGTTTTTTTTGTTTGTTTGGTTTGGTTTTTGTTTTTTGAGACAAGGTTTCTCTGTGAAACAGTCCAGGCTAGCCTCGAACTAACAGAGATCCATCCGCCTCTGCCTCCGGAGAGCTGGGATTAAAGGCGTGCACCAGCGCCTCCAGAGAGCTAGGTTATTTTATCTGCAAGTCTCTCTTATGTTCTCTGGACTGACCAGAGAGTCCTGAGCTCAAGCTCTTCTAACCTCTGCTTCATAACCTTTTTTTGTTTGTTTGTTTTTTGTCTGAATTATATTCCTTTGTGATTCTCTTCACCTGTTCATCTGTTTGATGGTCATCTAGGTTGATTTTGTGTCTAGCGATTGTAACGAACATCAATGTGAAGTCTTTCTTTGATGTGCTAACACCATGTCCACTAGCTGGGGTGTTAGTCAGGTTTCTGATACTTTAACATTCAAGGATCTGAGGCGGCCCCTACAGAGATGGTTTATTTGACTTGCGGTTCAGAAGTTCCTGGCCCAGGGACAGTGGGCCCTGTTGCGTTTTAATGTGTACAGAGGAAGCCTAGCATAACAATAACATGGCAAAGCAAAGCTTGTTTACCTTTTGACTAGGAAGAGTGGAGCAGGGCAAGGAAGAGGTGGGCTCCACCGTCCCTTCAAAGGACATTACTGACTGGCTTAAAGTCTCCCCTGGGGCTTTTAAGGGGTTACAGATAAAAACTGTAGCAGCTAGCTACTTCAAAGTGGGGTTTCTAGAGTTTTTTTGTTGTTGTATGTTTGTTTGTTTGGTACCTATATTTGTTTTGTTTTGCTTTTTGAGACAAGGTTTCAGATAACCTGAGCTGGCTTGAACTCATTCTGTAGATGATGATGAGGAACTCCTGGTCCTTCTGCCTCCCCCTCTAGAGTGCTGGGATAATATCACCACATGTGGCTTACTTTTAGAATTTTGAGGCACCTTCATATAGTTCCTTGTTTTTGTTTTTTAAATTATTTATTTATTTACTTTTATTTTATGTGCATTCGTGTTTTGCCTGCACAGAGAAACCCCGTCTCGAAAAACCAAAACCAAAACCAAAAAAAAAAAAAAAGAAAGAAAGGAAGAAAGAAAAAGAAAAAAGTCAACCATTAGTGCATTAGTGAAACCATTTAGTGAAAATTCACTAAAATGGGTGAACTAGAGGATATTATGTTAAGTACAGCAAGTCAGGCATAAAGTCAATATTCCTCTCTCTCTCTGTCTCTCTCTGTCTCTGTCTGTCTCTCTCTGTCTCTCTCTCTCTCTCTCTCTCTGTGTGTGTGTGTGTGTGTGTGTCTCCTGTAATCAAAAAGAAGCCCAACTGACCAACTAACCCAGTATAGTGACTGCTAGAGAGGAGGGAGGAGGATAAGGGGCTGGCTAACATGTTCAACCAAACAGATAATAGAAGCGGTCATCCAAGGGCTGAGAATGGAGCTCAGAGGGAGAGTGCTTGTTTGAGAACCTGAATTCAATCTCTAGCCAGCACAGCAATGAAAGGGAGGAAGACAGACATAAGTGACATTATACAGATGGAGCAGGTTATATTTAGAAATATGTACACACACACACACACACACACACACACACACACACACAATCAATTGATGAAAAAAGATGCCATGAATTTCAGAGAGCAAGGAGGTATCTATGGGAAGAGAGGAGAAATGTAATTATAATCTCAAAAATAAAAACTCAAAGGGGCTAGAGATGGCTCTGAGGTTAAAAGCACTGGCTGCTCTTCTAGAGGCCCTGAGTTAAATTCCCAGCAACCACATGGTGGCTCACAACCTCAATAATGGGATCTAATGCCCTCTTCTGTCATGCAGGCTTACATGCAAGCAGAACACTCATATACATCTATTAAAATAAATAAAAAGTAAGAAGAATAAGGAAGGGAGTATTTTGTAGCAGAATGGGATTATACAGTGCATAATAACCTACGATATATTTTATTAACAATTGTAAGAAAGGAGTTCTAAGCTTCTAAATACCTGTGCCTAGAAGGAGACGGAACTGTGAATCACCCTGATCTGATCAAGACACACTGTATAAGGGTATTTTGAAAACAAACACACTGGGAGCTGGGTAAAAGGACTTGACAGCAAGCCATAGGACCTGAACTCCAACACTACATAAAATGTCCAGCACTGTAGAGAGTGACACAAAACTCATCCTCTGGCTTCATAATTGTGCGCGTACAAGTGTACACACACCACCCACAAAAAGCTTTTAAAGAAAGGTGTTTCTTTTAAAAATACATTGTATCTCCTAATCATGAACAATTTTGATATAATTTGATACATTTTTAATGTGTAAGGCCATGAGGAATTGGAAAGATAACTCAGCTGGTAAAATGCCTACCACATGAGCATGAGGGAAGTTCAGATCCGGATCACCCACATAAAAAAATCCAGGCACAGCAGTGTTTGCCAGTAATCCCAGCGGGGGCTGAGAGGTAGACAGTAGAATTCTTCAGGCTCACTGGCCAGCCTGCCTACATGTTCAGTGAGTTATCCAATCTCAAAAATATAACTTGAAGAAGTGACTAAGGAAAACAACCTCTGGCCCTCACACACTCTCTCTCTCAACACAAGTGCTAAGTGCTAACCAACCTGCTGATCTGAGTATTATAAACTGTAAACATGTCGTATTACTGCTTTGTACCTCACAAGCATACACTACTGAAGTATTTTTAAAAGAAAAATAAAATACAAATTTATACAATTGGTTATTATTGATATCTAAAAGTACAGCTTGGGAAGCAACTGAGAAACTTCTGAAAAATGACAGGCACCCCTAACCAAAAGGACACAAACTACTCTACCAGGCTTAATTATCTCAACACACAAGACCACACTGGGTTCTAATTTATCATTATATAAGCTTTAGAACACAGAAGTCATATCAACAAAATCAACTTGATCTGTTCAATTTTACAAAATCAATTTTTATGTTCAGATAGTAACCGAAATATGTTTGATCTTTTATTGTTTTATAGTACTGAAGGTTGAGCCCAGGGCTCCAAGCACCCCAGGCAAGAGCTCTGCCATTGCTGGATATCCCAGGCCTGATGAACTTTTCTTGTAGTATTCTCAAGTGTGTCTGTGTAAATGTGTACACATTATTTTGGGGTACAAATACTCCGCAATACTGAACTGCGGCTGCATCAAGCATTTGTCTGGACTCAGTGACAACCATGCAGTCAAACACGCCTAAATCAGTGATCCCCTAAATCAGTGTTCTCAACCCTGTGGGAGGCATCAGAGGGCTCTTTCACAGGAGTCAGCCTAAGACCATCGGAAAACACAGATATTTAATTATGATTCACAACAGTAGCAATATTACAGTTATGTAGCAGCAACAAAAATAATGTTATGGTTGGGGGTTACTACAACATGAGCAACTATATTAAAGGGTCACAGTATTAGGAAGGTTGAGAACCACTGCCCTAAAAGAATTCACAACAAGGCCCTGGGTTCGATCCTCAGCTCAAAAAAAAAAAAAAAAAAAAAATGAATTCACAACTGAAGAAACATAAACACAGAATATGATGTTTTAGAAAATTACTGATTTGATAATCAATACATCAATACAAGTTTTTAAATTTTTTTAAAATTGCTTCTAAGTGGTGCTGCAAAAACTAAAAAAAAACGAGAGGTAGAGAGACAGAGA